>NC_053028.1:132659318-132808039 GCF_003073215.2 Triticum urartu
CATTTGCATACGTGTTCATCTCATGCAT
This sequence comes from Triticum urartu, assembly GCF_003073215.2. Taxonomy (NCBI): domain Eukaryota; kingdom Viridiplantae; phylum Streptophyta; class Magnoliopsida; order Poales; family Poaceae; genus Triticum; species Triticum urartu. The sequence continues at coordinate 132,659,347 of NC_053028.1, forward strand.
CCGAGCTTTTTCCCCGTTGTCCGTTTTGCATTCCGGCGCTTCGTTCTCCTCCGGTGGCCATTCCTAGCTTTCTTTCGTGTGTGGGGATTAAACATTTCTGGATTGGACCGAGACTTGTCATGCGGCCTTGGTTTACTACCGGTAGACCGCCTGTCAAGTTTCGTATCATTTGGACTTCGTTTGATACTCCAACGGTTAACCGAGGGACCGAAAAGGCCTCGTGTGTGTTGCAGCCCAACACCCCTCCAATTTGGCCCAAATCCCACCAAACTCTACTCCATGTCCTAGAGCGTTCCATCACGACGTTGTAAAACGACGGCCAGTGAATTGTAATACGACTCACTATAGGGCGAATTCGAGCTCGGTACCCGGGGATCTCTTCTTCCCCCGTCCAAAACCCTAAAAAAACAGAATCTCCGCCGACGGACGTGTCCGCCCCGGCCGGACAACGTCCGCCGATCCGCCCCAGCCAACCCCGCTGCGCCACGTGTCCCGGGCGGGCGCCCACATCGCCGCCGCCGCGCCGGCCCGCCCGAGCCCGCGGGAGGCCCCCGTGGCCCATCTCCTCCGCCGCCTCGCGCCCGCGCCCCGCCGCCCTTCTTCCTCACGGCCGGCCACCCGAGGCACCGGCGCCGACGCCCGCCATCGTCGCCGGCCGGCACCTCGAGCCGCGGCCCCGCCGTCCGCCGGTGGTCGCCGCCCCATCGCCGTCCTCTCCTCCGGCCGGCGCGCCGCTCCAAGGCCTCCCCGGCGTCCGCAAGCTCCGGCGAGAGCTCCAACTCCGGCCGACGAACCTCGGTTTCCGCGTCGGTGAACAGTGCCCCGATCTGGATCTCAGATCCGAAATTCTAGGGTTGACTTTTTCCCTCTCCCTCTAGATTTTTATGCTATCTTTGATCAGTGATATCTCCGCATCCGTAGCTCCGATTTGGGCATATAATATATCAAAATCTTCGCCTCGACTTGTACATCATTTCATTCCATTGCATCATTTGCATTTGAGTTCATATTGATGCCCAAAATGCTGTTAGAAGGAGGCTTCGTGAGTTAAATTGCAGGTCCGTTAGTTCATCATGCACTTTTGTCATTTTTGCCATGTTTAATTCGTGCATGATATGCCTGTGCCCCTTTGGGATGAATTGTTAAGCATTTTGTCTTCTTTCCAGAGGTGCCACCCATGAATTTTTAGGATGTGTGTGTTGTCTTGTGCAAGCTTGCGAAGAGAGGTACCTGAGATTGCTGATTTCAGGGACTTAGTGATTTTCACTAAGTCTGGGATATTTTAGTTCATGATGCTATATGTCCAGCTTGTTTCCTAGTGATCCGTGCCTCTTTTGAGGATGATCAGTAAGGGAGTTTTGTTATTCATGTTATGCTCTATCCATCAATGTCTTTGTTTGCAATTATGGAGCACCATAGCTTGTGTCAATCGAGCTCTACTTTTGCTTCGTGGTGAATCTGGGCAGATCGTCAACTCGTTTGCGATTTTGCCGGCGTTGTTGTAGTTGATCCGTGCATGATATGCCATTGTTCTTGCCATGTCTAGCTTGTATTTTGTGCCTTCTTAATGGATGAATGCTTGCCTTGCTGTGACTTGCACCATGGTGAGTGCATCGAGCTCGTTTACATGCCTTCGCGAGTTAAATTTCAGCATGTCTCAGTTTTCACTAAGTCTGAAAACTGATTGTGTTTTATGCTATGTTCGTGTGCCCGTTAATATATTTTTTGATCCCTTTTTGGCCCCAGGTCACTTTGGGTGTTTTGTTAAGCTTGTTGAGTAGCTCCATGCCATATTCTTACTTGTCATGTTCAGGTCATTTATCATGTTGTTTTGCTGCTCCGAAGAGGGCTTCGTGATCTGAAATTTCAGGCTAGTGTTAATTTCACTAAGTTTGGAATCTGTTTCGCATATTCATTTTTGCCATGTTTGTTTGACCCTCTTAATGGATGAATTTGCCTATGGCTCAGTGCTAATGTTTTGTTAACCATCTTGTTTACATCACTGCCATGTATTTTGTTTTCATGTTTGGTGGCTGTAGCATGTTCATTTCGTTGCATTTAGGAGCCTACTTGCTGTAAATGGCAGACCGGTGTCATATCTTAAAACGCTTGCCATTTCCAAACCGTAACTCCGATTCCAATGATCTTTATATCGTTTTCAAGCGATTTCATCCCCTCTATCCAGTGGCACCCTTGGAATTCCAAGTTGAGGCCAGATTCATGCATTTCCTGTCATATCTTACGTTTTGCATCCCGCATCGCATCCCGCGTAGCATATCATCATTTCATCAGAATGCTTGGTCTTGCACGTGGTTGATTGTATCCTTGTTGCTTGTTTTTCTTGTTTGGGTAGAGCCGGGAGACGAGTTCGCTACCGAGGAGCCCGTTGAGTTTGCTTGTGAGGATCCAGTCAACTCTGACGACTGTGCAGGCAAGATGATCATACCCTCGAAATCACTACTATCTTTGCTATGCTAGTTTGCTCGCTCTTGCTATGCCAATGCTACGATGCCTACCTTTTGCTTGTCAGCCTCCCAATTGCCATGTCAAACCTCTAACCCACCATGTCCTAGCAAACCGTTGATTGGCTATGTTACCGCTTTGCTCAGCCCCTCTTATAGCGTTGTTAGTTGCAGGTGAAGATTGGAGCCGTTCCTTGTTGGAACATTTATTTACTTGTTGGGATATCATTATATTGCTATGTTATCTTAATGCATCTATATACTTGGTAAAGGGTGGAAGGCTCGGCCTCTCGCCTAGTGTTTTGTTCCACTCTTGCCGCCCTAGTTTCCGTCATATCGGTGTTATGTTCCCGGATTTTGCGTTCCTTACGCGGTTGGGTTATAATGGGAACCCCTTGATATTTCGCCTTGATTAAAGCTTTTCCAGCAATGCCCAACATTGGTTTTACCATTTGCCACCTAGCCTTTTCTTTCCCTTGGGTTCTGCAGACTCAAGGGTCATCTTATTTTACTCCCCCCCCCGGGCCAGTGCTCCTCTGAGTGTTGGTCCGAACTGGGCAGCCTGCGGGGCCACCTCGGGGAAACTTGAGGGTTGGTTTTACTCGTAGCTTGACCTATCTGAGTGTGCCCTGAGAAAGAGATATGTGCAGCTCCTATCGGGATTTGACGGCACATTCGGGCGGTGTTGCTGGTCTTGTTTTAACCTGTCGAATTGTCTTGTTGTACCGGGTTACCGAGTCTGATCGGTGTGTCTCGGGTGGAGGTCTATTCCTTCATTGACCGTGAGAGCTTGTCATGGGCTAAGTTGGGACTCCCCTGCAGGGATTGAACTTTCGAAAGCCGTGCCCGCGGATATGGGCAGATGGGAATTTGTTAATATCCGGTTGTAGACAACGTAAACCTTAATTGATTAAAATGAATCAACTGAGTGTGTGACCGTTATGGCCTCTTTTCGGCGGAGTCCGGGAAGTGGACACGGTGTTGGAGTAATGCTTGCGTAGGTTGTTCCTTCTAGTTTCTCGCTCGCGCTTTGCCTCCTCTTCTCGCTCTCCTTTGCGAATAAGTTAGCCACCATATATGCTAGTCGCTGGCTGCAGCTCCACATAAACTTGCCTTATCCTGTCCTATAAGCTTAAATAGTCTTGATCGCGTGGGTGTGAGATTGCTGAGTCCCTGTGGCTCACAGATACTACAACTCCAGATGCAGGTCCAGGTGTTTCTGCTCCGGTTGATGATTACGAGCTCAAGTGGGAGTTCGACGAGGACTCTCAGCGATACTACGTGTCTTTTTCGGATGATCAGTAGTGGTGCCTAGTTGGGGTTATCGATTCAGGGCCTTGTCGCATGTTGGGGGGTCTTTTCTATTTTGGCACCGTAGTCCGGCCATGAGTGATTTGTATGATGGATGTTATTTATGTACTTTGATGTGACGTGGCGAGTGTAAGCCAACTATGTACCTCCCTTTTATATTATTTATGTACATGGGATGTGTGATGATTTCCCGACTTGCGACATTGCTTTCAATGCGGTTATGCCTCTAAGTCGTGCCTCGACACGTGGGAGATATAGCCGCATTGAGGGCGTGACAAGTTGGCTAATCAGAGCCTTCCACGACCCAGGAGCCCCCATTACTTGATCGCACCTAGCAGCCGATTGATCAAAAAATGTTTCAGTACATAGCTTCCCTCTATAATGGCACACCAAACCTGGCTAGGGTGGTTTCCCAGCACTGCTTGCAAGATGTCTGAATTTGGGAAATAAGCGCTTTTCAGCACATGCGCACTTAGAGATTCTGGATGCTGCAGCAGTCGCCATGCTTGCCTTGCCAACATGGAAAGATTAAAAAGCTCGAAATCTTTGAAACCAAGACCTCCCGTACCTTTTGGTTGTGTCATTGTTTTCCAAGAGACCCAGTGCGGTTTCCGTTTTCCATCCTTTGTCCCCCACCAGAATTTTCGAATTAGCATATTCAGATGTTCACATAAACCTCTTGGGAGTTTGAAACAAGACATGGAGAAGACCGGGACTGCCTGAGCCACAGATTTGACAAGAACTTCCTTACCAGCAGAAGACATGGTGCGCTCAATCTAACCTTGTACCTTGCTCCAAAGTCGGTCTTTGAGGTATTTAAAAGCCCCATTCTTCGAACTCCCTATGTCTGAAGGCATTCCCAAGTACTTTTCATGTAGTGTTTCGTTGGGAACATTGAGCGTCTCTTTGATCTCTTGCCTGACCGACTCCGGAACACCCTTGCTAAAATAGATAGAAGACTTGGCATAGTTAATACGCTGCCCTGTTGCCTGACAGTATGTGTCCAGGACATGGTACACCTCCGTTGCTCCCATACCATTAGCCTTGAAGAACAGCAGGCTGTCATTAGCAAAAAGAAGATGGCTTACCGGTGACGCCGTAGGAGCTACCTGTAGTCCATGCATGTTGGATGACTCACTTTTTGATTTTATCAGGCACGAAAGGCCCTTTGCTGCCAGCAAGAACAAGTATGGGGAAATAGGGTCCCCTTGTCTGATACCTCGTGATGGAGAAAACTGTTGGAGCTTCTTACCATTGAAAAGGACTGAAAATTTGACTGTTGAGACCAAGCTCATAACAATATCAACTCATCGATCAGTGAAACCAAGCTTAATCATTATTGCTTTTAAATAAGGCCACTCCACCCGGTCATAGGCCTTCATCATATCAAGTTTGAGTGCACATGATTGATTTTTCTTTGCTTTGTTTCTCTTCATGAAGTGCAAGCACTCGTATGCTGTAATGATGTTGTCTATGATCAATCTGCCTGGGACAAATGCTGATTGCTCCTTTGAGATTATATCCGGTAAAACTAACTTCAGCCTGTTAGAAATCACCTTCGAAGCAATCTTGTACAACACGTTACACATGCTGATTGGCCGGAACTGAGTTAGTAGAGTTGGATTTTTAACCTTTGGTATAAGTACCAATATAGTGTCGTTTATGCTTTCCGCCGACTCCGTGCCCTCCACTATCCTCAGAACCGCCTTGGTCACATCATCCCCACATGTATCCCAGTGGTGCTGGAAAAAATGCGCGGGGTATCCATCTGGGCCTGGTGCTTTGATTGGAAACATCTGGAACAGAGCAGACTTTACCTCCTGATGTGTGTACGGTGTATTTAACATATCGTTCATGGCCGGGGTCACTTTGGTAGGGACGGTCTCAAGCACCTCTTCCATGTTATGTACCCCTTCTGATGTGTAGAGATTCTTATAAAAGGTGGTGGTCATATTCTCCATCTCTCTCACATTTCCTGTTACCTGTTCATCCGGTCTCTGGAGCGACTTTATTTGGTTTTTTCTTCTCCTTCTGCTCGCTCTCAGATGGAAAAAGTACGTGTTCTTATCCCCATGCATCAGCCACTCCAGTCGGGCTCATTGTCTCCGAAGGATCTCTTCCCTGTGGTAAAGTTCAGTTAGTCTTTCCACTAATTTGATTTCTGTAAAACTTGGACCGAATCTGCTAGGGTTTCCGCGTAACTCCTGTAGCTCTGCCTTCAGGTGCTGGATCTCACGCCGGATATTCCCGAAATGATTGCGGTCCCATTGGCTCAAATCATTAGACAGAGATTGTAGTTTCTCGCTTATGCTTTGGACAGAATCTCCGTCGCTCTGAGCCCACGCGTGCTGGACCACTGGCTGCAGCCCCGGGTCCCTCTCCCATGCTAATTCATATTTAAACGAGCGTGGGGCCCATCTGCATGTATAATCATGCATGTACCTCACGTAGAGGGGTGCATGATCACTTGAAGCCGCCGTGCCGTGCTCCAGTCTAGCCGATGGAAAAGCTATTGTCCATGCTGGGTTGGCTACTCCCCTATCCAACCTCACTCTTGTATATGTACCACCAGCCACTTTCTTCTCAAAAGTCCAATCAATGCCAAAGTACCCGATATCACTCAAACCGCACGTGTCCAGGGCATCTCTAAAAGCATCCATCTGTGCCTGGCTTCTATTTCCCACTCCATCGTGTTCATGTGCATGTAACACCTCATTGAAGTCACCCAGGACTAGCCACGGTATATCATTGGCCCCTACGATTCCTCTGAGCATGTCCCATGTTTTGTATCTTTCATTGACCTGAGCTTCCCCATAGACAAAAGTTACCCTTGTTTTCACATCTACAAGGTTATCAATGATTGCATCAATATGATACTGCGAATAACCAACAATCTCAAGCTTTATTTCTTCATTCCAAAAAACTCCTAGACCACCACTTCTCCCTGAGCTACTAACAGCGAAGATCTTATTAAAACCTAAAGAACCAACCATATTCTCTGCTCTAGTTCCCTCTATTTGAGTCTCAAGTATGCAAAGTATAGAGGGGGCATATTGCTTTGTTAGTTCACGAAGCTCTCGAACCGCCGCAGGTTTGCCAGCTCCGCGGTAGTTCCAGCAGAGAAGACTCATTGCGCATGGCGCGACCCCCCTTGGAGGCCCGCCAAACACGCATCAGTGTTTTTGGGTAGATTTGTGTTCTTTCCAGCAGGTTTCTCGCCTGTCACCGTGTTGGTTTTGTTCCTCTTCGGTTCCTGCTTTGAAGAGGGGCTCTGGGGTACTTCGGTGGCTGTTGTTGACGTAGCATTGGAAGCAGTCGCAGGCGCTGGAAGCAGCAGTAACGCCTTTTGGTCATTCACGTCAGCCCCTCTCTTCCTGTTCCTGTCACCGTCGTCCATCGTAACATCTGTATCAGATTTGACTTCTTTCTCCTTAGTAGCGGGGTTGTCAAGATCAGAACCATGACCCCGCCCTTTTCCTGTCCTCCCACCGCGGCCTCCTCCGCGGCCACCTCTTGCTCCGTTACCATCAGCCGAGCCTCGTCCTTCACCTGGGCCACTCCCCGGTCCCTTGAACCATGAAGCTTTAAGGTCTTTAAAAACCAATGCCTTTGGGTCATGCACGCCATCGCCGCACTCTTTGAAGAGATGGCCAATGTATCCACAAACTGCGCACCAATCGGGGAGCCGTTCATACTTGACTCTGAAGATCTCCCTGTGCATAGTGTCCTTCTTCTTCACCACCAGAGAGACGGCGTTTTTGAGTGGCTTGGTGACATCGATCTTCACACGAACACGTGCAAAGTTGCCTTCAAAATCTTGAGATCTTGGTTTGGCGAAGATGAACTCCCCCACCGTTGCAGACAGTGCTTTGATCTTAGGGAAGAAACCATCAGGGAAGTCATGGATCTGTATCCACATATCTACCTTGTTGAGTTCGATAGTAGACGGTTTCGTGTAGCCGTCATACTCATCTAGAACCACCGCTTTCCCCTTGAAGCTCCAGGGTCCATCCTCCATCACTCGTTCCCAGTCGCCCAAGCATCCAAACTGCAGCGTGTATAGGTTATCTTCAAGCGGCCTGATCTTCACTTCCTTTGCAAGGTCCCAGGCGACTCTCATGTTTCTGTAAAACCAATACTGACTGTAAGGCTTCTCCGTGTGAACCCTGGCAATGGCCATCCATCTGGTCGCCTCCTTTGGCAGCTCGTCATCCTCGATCACCACGTCCTGGAGATCATCTTCCTTCAAACCTAGTTCGTCCATCATTGCTTCCAGATCGGTCATGCCGCTGCCCGATCCCGATGCAGTGTCTTCCATATCCTCTTGCCCGAGGTCTTGTCCGCGGGCGGTATGATCCCTAGCGATCCCTTCCCCCTACCGATCGCCGCCGACGGGGGATAGGAGAGGGGAGTTGAGGTCTCTACGGTGGTGCGATCGGTCGCCGCCGCCGAGAGGAGAGAAACCCTAACAGGAGGAGAAACCCTAAAAGATGTATCCCCTAAAAAATATGATGTGTGGAAAATCATCTCTTGAACTCACCTGTCAAAATATATAGCGAGCCTATAAACATAGCATTTCCCTGAAAGTCCCCTTCTACTCCCGAGCTCATTTGAGCTCAGGATGAACAGTAAATTCTGAAGAAACATGAAAACAAATTCGACTCGGTGCCTGCAAATTTTCATCCCAAATTAACATAGGTGAAAGTCATGGCAAAAAAACACTCCAAAATGCTTTAAAAATAGCATTTTTTAAGTGTCGATTTTGTTTCTTTTACCACGACTTCCATGAACGTTATTTCGGGATGAAAATTTGCAAGCACTGAAAAAATTCATCAAAGTTTGCACACAAAAAATCAGAATTTTTTGAATTTTTACTAATATTTGATTTTTACTGTTCATTAGGGAGCATATGAGCCACGTCTGCATTTCTCGTTCTATATTAAAGCATACAAGAATGAATGTCATATTATGGATTTGTACAAGATCGGAAAAGTGTAGAATTTTGAGCTTTTGAATGTTTTGTGAGAAAATAACACAGAAAACATGAAGGAACTCGGGAGAAAATGCCAGACATATTTCTCTGGACTTCTCATAAACAAAATAAGGGTTCCTTTGGTTCACAGGATTTTCATAGGAAGTTTGAAGGATTATAATTCTTAGAAAGTATTTCTATGTTGGTTGTTTGATTCATAGAACTGAATCCTATAGGATTTTCCCCTAAGGTTTCCTTTGCATTAGGGGCTTGTTTGGGACTACTCCGCTTCACCAAAATCAGTTTCACTCCACCAAATCCACTTTGGAGCAGTTTCATACAGAAGTTGTAGCACTATCAAAGAGAATGTTTGGCTTCCATGTAGCTCCAGCTTCAAGAATGGCAAATATGGTGGAAATGATCTATTTGATTGGATGAGGGGGGAGAAACGAAGGGATATCCACTTACTGGTGGCAATGGTGGGTAATTTCCCCTCAACTCCAGCTTCTAAGTTTTTTGGAGCACTCCCTCAAGAGCTTCATAAAAAATTGGAGTTGTACCCCACATTCTAGTTTTTTTGTGGAGCGGCATATCGTGGAGCTACCCCGTTTGGCTTGTGTTTTCTGAAGTAGAGCTGAATTTTAAGGAGCAGAGCAGCCCCAAACAGGCTCTAGATTACGTATGAATTTTAGCGCCCACTCAGACCTCTTTGAAAGAACCCTTCATTTTCTCATATATGACATTCCGATCCTTTTTCCTATTCTCGTGTTTTTAAATCCTGCAAATGGAAGAGGTCCTAAACTTTTGAGCTCATGTGGAATTCATATGAAATCAGGGAACGCTTTCTTAGGAATTCAGAAACTCTAGTCTTTTGACCAATTGGTTCTACAGAAGAATTTTCTACAACTAAATAATTGCCCGTGTGTTACAGTTGGATATAAATATTCTTATACATTGATTTACCTGTGATTGTGTAAGTAAATGTTTTTATCAACCCCTGCCCGTGAGACCTACATAAGTTATTTTAGAATTTTATATAGTAAGAACGTATTGGCTTACCAAAAAAATATAATTTTATTTGGTAAGTCAATAAAAAATGGGACAATTAAAATGTTTTTAACATAAAAATCGAGGGAAAAACTACAGATAGGAGAGGGAAAAATCAAAATGAAAAGAGGAAGGGTAACGTACCTACACTTGAGTTAAGGGCATCTCCAGCCGTTGCCCCCCCCCCCCCCCCCCCCCCAGGACGCATAAAAATCGCCCCATGGGGGCGAGCCGGCGATACAATCGGTGCTGGGGACGGTTTTGCGTCCAGTCGTCGCCCCCAGGCGCCGAAATTGGCCCACTTTACAGCCCAATTTCGGCGAATAAAGGGCCCATATGGGCGAGAATAGGCCCATATTCGGCGTGGTTTCGCCGTGTCTCGGCGTTCAATTATCAACACAATTATTTCTTATCACATATTTCATCACAGAAAAATCAAATACTTCAACAAAATAGTACAACAACAAATAGTTCAATACAAATTATATAGTTCAACAAATAGAAACTCGTATTTCATCACACGGCGTCCCCCTTGAGCCTCCATAGGTGCTCAATCAGATCTTTCTGCAGTTGATGATGCACCTGTGGGTCTCGTATCTCCTGACGCATACTGAGATAGGCAGTCCAAGTTGTCGGTAGCTGGTGATCAACTTCGGCTAGAGGACCCTGCCTGTAGTATGGTTCAGTGTCAAACATTGGGTCTTCTTGCTCGCTCTCGATGATCATGTTGTGCAAGATGACACAGCAAGTCATAATCTCCCACATTTGATCTTTGGACCAGATCTGAGCGGGGTACCGAACAACAGCGAATCGAGATTGGAGCACACCAAATGCCCGCTCGACATCCTTCCTGCAAGCCTCCTGAACTTTCGCAAACCAGGCGTTCTTGCCTCCTGCCGCAGGGTTTGAGATCGTCTTCACAAATGTCGACCATCTCGGATAGATGCCATCTGCTAGGTAGTACCCCTTATTGTATTGGTGCCCATTGATCTCGAAGTTCACCGGAGGAGAATGGCCCTCAACGAGCTTGGCAAAAACAGGAGAGCACTGCAGCACGTTGATGTCATTGTGAGTTCCTGGCATACCAAAGAAGGAGTGCCAAATCCAAAGGTCCTGTGTGGCTACCGCCTCAAGCACCACACTGCAACCGCCTTTGGCGCCTTTGTACATCCCCTGCCAACCAAATGGGCAATTCTTCCATTTCCAATGCATGCAATCGATGCTTCCAAGCATCCTAGGAAATCCTCTTGCTGCATTCTGGGCTAGGATCCGAGCAGTGTCTTCCGCATTGGGTGTTCTCAAGTATTGTGGCCCAAACACTACCACCACTGCCCGACAGAACTTGTAGAAACACTCTATGCTGGTGGACTCGGCCATGTGCCCATAGTCGTCGAGTGAATCACTGGAAGCTCCATATGCAAGCATCCTCATCGCTGTCGTGCACTTCTGGATGAAGGTGAATCCAAGAGCGCCAGTGCAATCCATCTTGCACTTAAAGTAGTTGTCGAACTCCCGGATGGAATTCACAATCATGAGGAAGAGCTTTCGGCTCATCCGATAACGGCGCCGAAATGTTCTCTCGCCATGAAGTGGAGCATCGGCGAAGTAGTCGGAGTAGAGCATGCAGTAGCCTTGGAGACGATCCCGGTTCTTTGCTTTCATCCGCCCCGGCGCCGAGCCACCTCGCCGCGGCTTTTCATTGCTCGCCAGCAGCTGGCCGAGGGCGGCGAGCACCATGAGATGCTCTTCTTCCTGGACGTCGGCCGCGGCTTCCTCCTCCAGCAGCGCGGCGAGCTCTTCCTCCTCATCCGAGTCCATCGCCGAGGCAGGCAAAACGCCGAACACCTTGCACTCGATGGGCGTGTACCCGTCGTTAAACCGCGCCTCCGCGGCCGAAAACGGCGGCTGGAAACGCCCAACTGCTGTGGGAGGGGCTGCCGCGGCGAAGCGCTGCTATTTTCCGGCGAGGAATGGCTATCTAGCGGAGTAGGGCGGCGGCCGTCGTCGGGATATAGCTAGTGGTGGCCGAGGGCGCGGGGGTGCGAGGCGAGTCGGGGAAAGAAAACCTTGAGTTTTCCCCTGTCGGTGTGGGCCAGGCGTGCTTTTCCCTAGCGCCGGAGCCCCCAACTGCTCCCCAGCGTGCCGGGTTCGGCCTATGACCGCCGGGCGGAAAAAAGGTCCGAACCGGCGATTTTCGGCGTCCTGGGGGCGCGACTGGGCCGTTTTTTCGGCGCCGGCGCCGAAAAAGTGGCCTGGGGGGGCCTGTTGGGGGCGTGGCTGGAGATGCCCTAAGCGCTCTGCCCGGCGGAAGAGAAACACTACTTTTTTCTACTCTACACTTGAGCTAAGCGCTCTACCCTACACTTGAGCTAAGCGCTCTGCCCGGCAAAAGAGAAACACTACTTTTTTTTACTCGCTTCGATCCATATCAATTGTTGCTGATTTAATATGTACTAAATTGGTGACAATTAATATGAATCGGACAAAGTAGTAGAGATTGAATCACCCAAAGTTCTATAAAAATTACCAAGCAACTCTATTCTACTGATGGTCCTTTTCAACAATTCTTCCGATGGTCACTAAAAATAGTTTTTTCCTTTAAAAAACACACAAAACAAGGATGCGAGACACAGTTTTGAAAACGACCAGTATCAGCTTGCCGTGTGCTCTCATAGAGGTCACTTGAACACCAGAGATGATAAAAATTACAATCAGGTTGATGGACCACCTAGCGATGAATACAAGCACTGGAGCAAGGCGAGGTCCTCTGCACCTCCCGCCGGCAGGGGCGGACTCGGCCCCTCCGCACCTTCACGGCCCAAAGGCAATCTTAGGCGGCGGCGCCAACGGGAGGAGGAAAACTTTGAAGTTTCGCAATGCCATCTCCCTCCTTCCTGTTGGGCCACATCAATTGTCGATTTTCTAGATGTCATCTTCCTCCTCCTTCCTTTCCTCAAGCAAACAGGTGGAGGTGTTCAGAACAAAGTAAATCAAATGATATACTATATTTCCCATTATTGTTCTCAGAAGGATTGCAGGTGTGCATTCTCATATGATATTGGCACGGCAATTCAAATGCATTATTGGTAAGATAAGCGGAACATGGGGAATGTATACTGGTACATATCTAAATGCTTAGAATTCAAGTACACTACTATATTTACAAGCACGATCAGGAAGTTGCGCTCTTGTTTCACCTCCATAGATCCACAAGCGAACTAGTTTTCCTACATACCTTTTACTTTACGACTTCCAGTCAGACTCTAACGAGGCCTATATACTTACAAAACTGTACAAGCCATCAGAATAACACCTGGCATCAAGTCTCAACGGTTCCGAAAAGTTGTGAACAGTCACAAATTCCAAATTCCAGGTTTCTCCGTGCGGCAGACGGTGAGCATCTCATCATACTTGGAAGCATTGACGAAGCCCCACAGCTGCGCCGGAAAACATTGTTACTCTCAAGTTTCATCATGAGGAAACAGGGATGCTGAGAATCAATCGATATGCATAGTATTGATCATGTACCTCAACATGTTTGACTTCAAAGTCCTGGGAAAGTGACAGGCATGGGTTGTTAAACGTTTCTGAGGTGGAACTTGAACCATTCAGGCTGCACAGATCAAACAGCAAAAGTGAACATGTGACTCACTTGATCAACAAGATGTTAAGCTGATGACACTTGCAAAGAAGGGTGTAAAAAGTAAAAACACATGCTTGTGGCTAAAGTTGGCACACGGACACATTAACATGAGAACGAAATAAAATTTATGTGTGACAAGGTGGAAAGATAGGTCAGAGATTAGTAGATTACAGGTCTTCACCAAGATAAAGTGCAAAGTGACCACCACCTCCCATTGCCAAATACTCAGGGGAGCAAAACGTGAAATAGTTATTAGCACCTGCAATTGGAAAATTTTAACCGTAATCCTAAGGAAGCAAGAAAAATAGGAGCACAAAACTGATATTTACTTCTAGAAATACGAGGGGTCCCCACAAGAAGGCAATAAAGTTATCACAACATTTTCTCTGAAGAAACATCAATTACTATAGGATCTACAACAACATATAAAAATGTATTAATCTTCTGATCTTCTGTAAAGGCACATCTCATGGTTTGTACTGGTTGTTATAAAGGTGGAAACTAATGCAGAAAGGAGTGTATTTCTCTTATGCAATGCAAATCCTGTCAAAGTAAAAGAGAAGTACCTGTTTGACGATATACAACAGGGCGACCAGCTACATTGGTGAACACGAAGCAATTCTTGGTCCCCTGAAAGATGGCGTAAACACAATCAGTGTAACCCTGTAAGGTAGAATACACATCGAAGAAACATCATAAGAATATGTGTGGAAATGAAACCTGATACTTCCTTTGCATGATCGGCCGCAGAGGGGCCTCTACCAAACCACCAAAAACTGCTCCCTTTTTATCCCCAATTATCTGTCAAAGCACAAATTAGGAGATGGAAGTGAGCAACTAAACTATACAAAAATCAAGAAAAGCATTGTTCTAACCAAAACAAAAACAGTACCTACAGTACTGTGTATACAGTAATTTCTATAGCTGTGTTCAAAAAAGTAATTTCTGTAGCTCAAGCCCCCAGGATTGCAGTGTCTAAGGACGAAATCAAACAGAGACAAAAGAGTGGAATTGTTTGCTTAGAAAGTTAGAAGCTAAAATATATATGTAAACATATCATCTTTTCTTATGGTGATGCATGCAGCAACTTAACTTACTGACCTCAATACTGCTCACAAACAAATTGGAACTAGACATCAGAAGCTAAAAATATATATGTAAACATATCATCTTTTCTTCTGGTAATCCATGCACTGCTCATAAATAAATTGGAACTAGACAGTGAGCTTCCCTTGTGTTCACGACTGCATGATGTTTAGTTTTCAAACAAGCTGTTCCTTCACTCCAGGGAATTACGTAGACAGAAATTCGGAAATTGTATAACAACAATGTAATATCACCAAAGTCAACGAAATTTTAAGATGCATGTATGCAGTGGCGGAGCCAGAAAAAATGGGTCAAGGGGGCCGAGAGCTGTTAAAACATGTTGGAGAGGGCCAAACAGGAGGAAAATACACTTCTAACAGCAAATAATGACTGATTTTACACTGTTTATCATCAAAGTAGCAAATATCTGACGTTAGGGGGGGCAGGGCCCCTGCTGGTCCCCCCTGTTTACGCCACTGCATGTATGATCCAGGTTCGTATAGAACATGGTGGAAGGTGTGGGACGCAACCAAAGCAAGTTTGGTGCTTAGATCCTAGGACCAAAGACATATTGTCGGGAAAATTTTATATGCACCAGTAAAATGAAGTCATTAGCACGTCCTGAAACTTCTAATAGAATAGCTTAGGAATGCGAAATTAATTGGGTGAATGAAGAAGGTTATATAAACTTGCCAGTGCTACTTGGCAAGCATGTATCTTTCGATACTATATTCAGATGACATTATATTGCAAATGAGGGCATGAAAATGGAAGATATACAAAAGCATGGTATGCAGCATACCAGAAGTGAATCACCAGAGCAAAGCATGCTCCTTCTGTACAGAGTAGATAGAGATACCCCGTGCCTCCAGGTACTGGACAATTTATGAAATAGACATCAGATAATCAATTGCATCCACAAAATGATAATAATCACTACATATTTGGATTCAAACGATAACCTGTAAACCAGCATCCAGTTCTTTCCTTGAACAAGAACAGGAAGAGATGGATAAAGAACATTTCGCATCATTTCTGATAAAAGCATTGATGGTTCAGACATAGGTGGCAACTTATGATTTGAAGCAGACCCCCTTGATACCTTCAGAGCGAAACCGGACGACATTGACTCTATTTGATTTGCTATTTCATTATCAACGATGTGGCCGGATTTTTGTCTGAAACCACCAAGTCTACCTGCCTTGTTAATAATCTTTCCAATGGAATGCTTGCCTCTACTAAGCAACCCCTTCCTTTCCTTGATTCCCCTCCCAACAGGTGTTAAAGTTGGGTATTCCATATCCAGATCCTGCTCAGGTATGATCTCCATTGAATCATTGCTAGAGCTTGATGCAGACATAAATGACATCAGAAATGCTCGAAACGAAGATGTGTCGGGGCCATTAGGGATTTCAGGTTCTTCATCACCATAAAGATGTTCCTGCCCTTCAGTGGCCTCCTACAAGATAGATATGAACTTTAAGCTTCTAGCCCAAGCATGATCAATAAAATGATCAGTACATGCCGTTGTAGTTGCCAATTGCCCCTAAACAAGTTATCATGAATGTCACTTCAGTTTCTTTTCTTTCACAAAACTACCATAGAAACAGGGACTCAATGACTTATGGCTAGTGAATGTGCACTAGCGTGAGGTCCTGGTAGGTGAAACCATCCACTCTCCAACCACAAAAAATAAAGGGTTGCAGCAGCAGCGATGGGCAACAATGATATTTCCATCTGAAACTTTGCCTTTGGCACTTGACAAATTGCCATTAGCAAGTCGTGCATCTCAACAGAAAGGGGAAATAATTGTAAACCCCGCAAACCAAACATCATATCACCCTAAATTTAGATATTAAACTAAGTAACCTTTCTTGTCAAGGTTCTCCAAAGTCCAAATACACACATGAGAACTGGAATAGGCACCAATTCATCAGTCGAAACTACCTATTGGTTGGTCAATCGCACAATACCCCTCTAGTTTGCTTGTACAGCTCTACTCCAAAGTCCAAACTGATCTCCATGCTCCCGCTCCCACAGTTTATATTTGACCGATAGCGGCCTTAAAACATTCAGATATCAATAATCATCATCCCAGTACAGGGCCAGCCATCTCAATTAGCAGCGCAACAGCAAAAGGATGCCATAAACCACTAGGATTGCGCACCGCGTAGTCCAGAGACATACAGACATATGATCTCCAGCCGCAAGCCATGCATCCTAGGAGTTGGCCGATCGAGCGGATTACGAGGCACAGGCGCGGAAATGGAGACGAGCGCTTGGGTCGGGTGTACGCCAAGGCGAAACGTACGGAGGGGAAGGGAGGGGGACGCTCACGGGGAGGTGGGAGGAGCGCTCCCGCTCGTGGCCGGAGACGGGGTTGAGGATGACGGTGGCGAGGTCGGAGACGAGGTGCGCCGCCTTGCCGCCCAGCGACGGCAGGTACCCCATCTCTCCGCGACACGCGCGCGTCCTTGTGGCGCTGTCGAGAGCCTAGGGGCCGGGCGAGGAGGTCAGCATGGGCGGGCCCGTCCTCGTCCTCTTCCTCTTCCGGGCGCTGGTCGCTGGGATCGGGAGCGAGTGGCTCTGCGGAGGTCGAGGCGGCGTCGGAGGCGGGGGCGAGACCGCGAGAGGAGTGAGGCGGGCAGGAGGAGGGGGGAGGGGAGCGGCGCGTGGCGGAGAGCGGAGTGGATTTGGGGGAGAGGAGGACACGTGAGGCGAGGTGCTCCGTCTCGTTTGCTCTCTCGGCTCGGCCGCGGTTGCCAGTGCCACGCGGCATGGCGGGGACGGGGGGGGCGCTGCGCGGTTGCGGGCTGGCGGCGCCGTGCGGGGCCGGGAAGTGGAAGAAGACTCGGTCGGCCTGGCCCATAACTCCATAAGGCGAGCCCAAAAAAACAACGTGCCACTTTGTTTTTGAACGAAATCATTAATTAAAGAGTATTCGTTGCAAAAAAACAACCTGAGAGTTTTCCTTTTTTCATAAATCCATTTATTCAAAATGATTTATTTCTTTCAAATCTCAAACATTTTCAACGTTGGATTCCTCGCGTCGAGATTTTCAAAACTAGATCCCAATGTTGATAGGTTTTTACCAAAAAAAAATTATGAAAAAACCGAACCGGGAGCATGATTTTTTTCCCTTTTCGAAAGAGACACGCCCGTACCTCTCACGAAATCACAACCGTGCCTCTCGCAGAAACAAAACCGTGACTCTCGCGGGAAAAAAGAGAAAATGCGTTTTTTTTCATTCCCGAGGAGGCACGTGTTGGGGAACGTAGCATAAATTCAAAATTTTCCTACGTGTCACCAAGATCTATCTATGGAGTCATCTAGCTACGAGGGAGGAGTGGATCTACATACCCTTGTAGATCGCGCGCGGAAGCGTTCAAGAGAACGGGGTTGATGGAGTCGTACTCGTCGTGATCCAAATCACCGATGATCCTAGCGCCGAACGGACGACACCTCCGCGTTCAACAGACGTACGGAGCAGCGACGTCTCCTCCTTCTTGATCCAGCAAGGGGGAGGAGAGGTTAATGGAGATCCAGCAGCACAACGGCGTGGTGGTGGAAGTAGCGGGATTCCAACAGGGCTTCGCCAAGCACCACGGGAGGAGGAAGATGTGTTGGGAGAGGGGAGAGGGCTGCACCAGAACATTGGTATGGCTGCCCTCCCAACCCCCACATATATATAGGGGCAAGGGAGAGGGGGGAGGCGCAGCCTTGGCCCTTCCTCCAAGGAAGGGTGCGGCTAGGAGGAGTCCCTCCTCCCCAAGGCACCTCGGAGGTGCCTTCCCCTTTTAGGACTCTTCCTTTCCTTATCCCTTGGCGCATGGGCCTCTTGGGGCTGGTGCCCTTGGCCCATATAGTCCAAGGTGCACACCCCTACAGCCCATGTGGCCCCCCCGGGGCAGGTGGCCCCACCCGGTGGACCCCCGGGACCCTTCCGGTGGTCCCGGTACAATACCGGTGACCCCGAAACTTGTCCGGTGACCAAAACAGGACTTCCCATATATAAATATTTACCTCCGGACCATTCCGGAACTCCTCGTGACGTCCGGGATCTCATCCGGGACTCCGAACAACATTCGGTAACCACATACAAACTTCCTTTATAACCCTAGCGTCATCGAACCTTAAGTGTGTAGACCCTACGGGTTCGGAAGACATGCAGACATGACCGAGATGTTCTCCGGTCAATAACCAACAGCGGGATCTGGATACCCATGTTGGCTCCCACAAGTTCCACGATGATCTCATCGGATGAACCACGATGTCAAGGACTTAATCAATCCCGTATACAATTCCCTTTGTCTATCGGTACGATACTTGCCCGAGATTCGATCGTCGGTATCCCGATACCTTGTTCAATCTCGTTACCGGCAAGTCTCTTACTCGTTCCGTAACACATCATCCCGTGATCAACTCCTTGATCACATTGTGCACATTATGATGATGTCCTACCGAGTGGGCCCAGAGATACCTCTCCGTTTACACGGAGTGACAAATCCCAGTCTCGATTCATGCCGACCCAACAGACACTTTCGGAGATACCTGTAGTGTACCTTTATAGCCACCCAGTTACGTTGTGACGTTTGGCACACCCAAAGCACTCCTACGGTATCCGGGAGTTGCACAATCTCATGGTCTAAGGAAATGATACTTGACATTAGAAAAGCTTTAGCATACGAACTATACAATCTTTGTGCTAGGCTTAGGATTGGGTCTTTGTCCATCACATCATTCTCCTAATGATCGTGATCCCGTTATCAATGACATCCAATGTCCATGGTCAGGAAACCGTAACCATCTATTGATCAACGAGCTAGTCAACTAGAGGCTTACTAGGGACATGGTGTTGTCTATGTATCCACACATGTATCTGAGTTTCCTATCAATACAATTCTAGCATGGATAATAAACGATTATCATGAACAAGGAAATATAATAATAATCAATTTATTATTGCCTCTAGGGCATATTTCCAACACAATGCTCCTAAGGAAAAAGAAGATGACTTGGACGTCTATGCCAAGAAGAAGATGGATCACAACTCTATGGCAAATATGTACAAGGAGATTCCTGAAGATGATCTTGAGACTCACCAGTTTGGGTCAGTAAAACACTTGCTGTCAAGTCTCCCACTTGCACTAGAGTCAATAATCTAGTTCACATCGCCATGTGATTAACACTCACAGGTCACATCGCCATGTGACCAACATCCAAAGAGTTTACTAGAGTCATAATCTAGTTCACATCACTATGTGATAACACTCAATGAGTTCTGGGTTTGATCATGTTGCTTGTGAGAGAGGTTTTAGTCAACGGGTCTGAACCTTTCAGATCCGTGTGTGCTTTACAAATCTCTATGTCATCTCCTAGATGTAGCTACCACGTTCTATTTGGAGCTATTCCAAATAACTGTTCTACTATACGAATCCAGTTTACTACTCAGAATAATCTGGATTAGTGTCAAAGTTTGCATCGGCGTAACCCTTTACGACGAACTCTTTTACCACCTCCATAATCGAGAAAATTCCTTAGTCCACTAGTTACTAAGGATAACTTTGACCGCTGTCCTGTGATCCATTCTTGGATCACTCTTGTACCCCTTGACTGACTCATGGCAAGGCACACTTCAGGTGCGGTACACAGCATAGCATACTGTAGAGCCTATGTCTAAACATAGGGGACGACCTTCGTCTTTCTCTCTATTCTGCCGTGGTCGAGCTTTAAGTCTTAACTTCATACCTTACAACTCAGGCAAGAACTCCTTCTTTGACTGATCCATCTTGAACACCTTCAAGATCACGTCAAGGCATGTGCTCACTTGAAAGTACCATTAAGCGTTTTGATCTATCCTTATAGATCTGATGCTCAATGTTCAAGTAGCTTAATCAGGCTTTCCATTGAAAAACACTTCCAAACAACCCTATAATGCTTTCCAGAAATTTCTACCGTCATTTTCCGATCAACAACATAATACTCATCAGAAATTCTATTAGTGCTCCCACTCACTTCTTTGGAAATACAAGTTCTCATAAAACTTTGTATACACCCAAATCTTTGATCATCTCATCAAAGCATACATTCCAACTCCGAGATGCTTACTCCAGTCCTAGAAGGATTGCTGGAGCTTTGCATACTTATTAGCATCTTTCATGATTGACAAAACCTTCCGTTTGTATCACATACAACCTTTCCTCAAGAAAATCGTCGGGAAACAATGTTTTGACATCCTATCTGCAAGATTTCATAAATAATGCAGTAATCGCTAATATAATTCCAACAGACTCTTAGCATCGCTACGAGTGAGAAAGTCTCATCGTAGTCAACTCCTTGAACTTGTCGGAAACATCTTAACGACAAGTCGAGCTTTCTTAATGGTGACATTTACCATCATTGTCCGTCTTCCTTTTAAATCCATCTGTACTCAACAGCCTCACGACCATCAAGTAGTTCTTCCAAAGTCTACACTTTGTTTTCATACATGGATCCTCTCTCGGATTTTATGGCCTCGAGCCATTTATCGGAATCCAGGCCCACCATCGCTTCTCCATAGCTCGTAGGTTCATTGTTGTCTAGCAACATGACTTCCAAGACAGGATTACGTACCACTCTGAAGTAGTACGCATCCTTGTCATCCCACGAGGTTTGGTAGTGACTTGATCTGAAGTTTCATGATCACTATCATAAGCTTCCACTTCAATTGGTGTAGGTGCCACAGGAACAACTTCCTGTGCCCTTCCACACACTATTTGAAGAGACGGTTCAAAAACCTCATCAAGCCTCCACCATCCTTCCACTCAATTCTTTCGAGAGAAACTTTTCCTCGAGAAAGGACCTGATTCTAGAAACAATCCCTTATTGCTTCCGGATCTGAGACAGGAGGTATCCCCAACTGTTTTGGGTGTCCTATGAAGATGCATTTATCCGCTTTGGGTTCGAGCTTATCAGCCTGAAACTTTTCCACATAAGCGTTGCAGCCCCAAACTTTTAAGAAATGACAGCTTAGGTTTCTCTAAACCATAGTTCATACGGTGTCATCTCATCGGAATTACGTGGTGCCCTATTTAAAGTGAATGTGGTTGTCTCTAATGCCTAACCCATAAACTATCGTGGGAATTCGATAAGAGACATCATGGTACACACCATATCCAATAGGGTGCAGTTATGATGTTCAGACACACCATCACACTATGGTGTTCCAGGCTGTATTAGTTGTGGAAACAATTTCCACAATGTCTTAATTCTGTGCCAAACTCGTAATTCAGATATTCATCTCTATGATCATATCATAGATATTTTATCCTCTTGTCACGACGATCTTCAACTTCACCCTGAAATTACTTGAACCTTTCAATAATTCAGACTCGTGATTCATCAAGTAAATATACTCAACATCTACTCAAATCATCTGTGAAGTAAAAACATAAGGATATCCACTACATGCCTCAGCACTCATTGGACTGCACACATCAAAATGTATTACTTCCAACAAGTTGCTTTCTAGTTCCATTTTACTGAAAACGAGGCTTTCAGTCATCTTGCCCATGATTTGCATGTCTCAAGTGATTCAAAATCAAGTGAGTCCAAAACGGTCCATTTGGCATGGAGTTTCTTCATGCATATACACCAATAGACATGGTTCGCAAGTCTCAAACCTTTCAAAAACGAGTGAGCCCAGATCCATCAACATGGAGCTTCTTCATGCGTTTTATACCGATATGACTTACGTGGCAGTGCCACAAGTAGGTGGTACTATCATTACTATCTTTTGGCATGAACATGTGTATCACTACGATCGAGATTCAATAAACCATTCATTTTAGGTGCAAGACCATTGAAGGTATTATTCAAATAAACAGAGTAACCATTATTCTCCTTAAATGAATAACCGTATTGCGATAGACATAATCCAATCATGTCTATGCTCAAACGCAAACACCAATCTCGATGGTAGAGGGAGCGTGCGATGCTTGATCATATCAACATTGGAAACACTTCCAACACATATCGTCAGCTCACCTTTAGCTAGTCTCCGTTTATTCCGTAGCTTTTATTTCGAGTTACTAACACTTAGCAACCGAACCGGTATCTAATACCCTGGTGCTACTAGGAGTACTAGTAAAGTACACATCAACACAATGTATATCCAATATACTTCTATCGACCTTGCCAGCCTTCTCATCTACCAAGTATCTAGGGTAATTCTGCTCCAGTGGCTGTTCCCCTTATTACAGAAGCACTCAGTCTCGGGTTTGGGTTCAACCTTGGGTTTCTTCACTAGAGCAGGCAGCTGAATTGCCGTTTCATGAGTATCCCTTTGTTCCCTTGCCCTTCTTGAAACTAGTGGTTTCACCAACCATCAACAATTGATGCTCCTTCTTGATTTCTACTTTCGCGGTGTCAAACATCGCGAATATCTCAAGGATCATCATATATGTCCCTGATATATCATAGTTCATCACGAAGCTCTAGCAGCTTGGTGGTAATGACTTCGGAGAACCATCACTATTTCATCTGGAAGATCAACTCCCACTCGATTCAAGCGATTGTTGTACTCAGACAATCTGAGCACAAGCTCAACAATTGAGCTTTTCTCCTTAGTGCAAGGCTAAGAAAATCGTCGGAGGTCTTATACCTCTTGACGTGGGCACGAGCCTGAAATCCCAATTTCAGTCCTTGGAACATCTCATATGTTCTGCGATGTTTCAAAAACGTCTTTGGTGCCTCAATTCTAAACCATTTAGCATTACGCACTGAACTATCATGTAGTCATCAAAACGTGTATGTCAGATGTTCGCAACATCCACAGACAACGTTCGAGGTTCAGCACACTGAGCGGTGCATTAAGGACATAAGCCTTCTATGAAGCAATGAGGACAATCCTCAGTTTACGGACCTAGTCCGCATAATTGCTACTATCAACTTTCAACTAAATTTTTCTCTAGGAACATATCTAAACAGTAGAACTGAAGCGCGAGCTACGACATAATTTGCGAAGACCTTTTGACTATGTTCAGGATAATTAAGTTCATCTTATGAACTCCCACTCAGATAGACATCCCTCTAGTCATCTAAGTGATTACATGATCCGAGTCAACTAGGCCGTGTCCGATCATCACGTGAGACGGACTAGTCATCATCGGTGAACATCTCATGTTGATCGTATCTTCTATACGACTCATGTTCGACCTTTCGGTCTTCCTGTGTTCCGAGGCCATGTCTGTACATGCTAGGCTCGTCAAGTAACCTAAGTGTTTTGCATGTGTAAATCTGTCTTACACCCGTTGTATGTGAACGTTAAGATCTATCACACCCGATCATCACGTGGTGCTTCGAAACGACGAACTGTAGCAACGGTGCACAGTTAGGGGAGAACACTTCTTGAAATTTAATGAGGGATCATCTTATTTACTACCGTCGTTCTAAGCAAATAAGATGTATAAACATGATAAACATCACATGCAATCAAATAATAGTGACATGATATGGCCAATATCATATAGCTCCTTTGATCTCCATCTTGGGGCTCCATGATCATCTTGTCACCGGCATGACACCATGATCTCCATCATCATGATCTCTATAATCGTGTCCTTCATGAAGTTGTCTCGTCAACTATTACTTCTACTACTAAGCTAACGGTTAGAATAAAGTAAAGTTAATTACATGAACGTTTATGTTGACACGCAGGTCATAATAAATTAAGACAACTCCTATGGCTCCCTGCCGTTGTCATACTCATCGACATGCAAAGTCGGATTCCCTATTTACAAGAACATGATCAATCTCATACATCACATATACATTCATCACATCCTTTGGCCATATCACATCAACATAGCATAACCCTGGCAAAAACAAGTTAGACGTCCTCTAATGTTGTTTGCATGTTTACGTGGCTGCTATGGTTTCTAGCAAGAACGTTTCTTACCTACGCAAAAACCACAACGTGATATGCCAATTGCTATTTACCCTTCATAAGGACCCTTTTCATCGAATCCGATCCGACTAAAGTGGAGAGACAGACACCCGCTAGCCACCTTATGCAACTAGTGCATGTCAGTCGGTGGAACCTTCTCACGTAAGAGTACGTGTAAGGTCGGTCCGGGCCGCTTCATCCCACGATGCCGCCGAATCAAGATAAGACTAGTAACGGCAAGTAAGAATTGACAAAATCAACGCCCACAACTACTTTGTGTTCTACTCGTGCATAGAAACTACGCATAGACCTAGCTAATGATGCCACTGTTGGGGAACGTAGCAATAAATTCAAAATTTTCCTACGTGTCACCAAGATCTATCTATGGAGTCATCTAGCAACGAGGAGGAGTGGATCTACATACCCTTGTAGATCGCGCGCGGAAGCGTTCAAGAGAACGGGGTTGATGGAGTCGTACTCGTCGTGATCCAAATCACCGATGATCCTAGCGTCGAACGGACGGCACCTCCTTGAATCACATTGTGCACATTATGATGATGTCCTACCGAGTGGGCCCAGAGATACCTCTCCGTTTACACGGAGTGACAAATCCCAGTCTCGATTCGTGCCAACCCAACAGACACTTTCGGAGATACCTGTAATGTACCTTTATAGCCACCCAGTTACGTTGTGACGTTTGGCACACCCAAAGCACTCCTACGGTATCCGGGAGTTGCACAATCTCATGGTCTAAGGAAATGATACTTGACATTAGAAAAGCTTTAGCATACGAACTATACAATCTTTGTGCTAGGCTTAGGATTGGGTCTTTGTCCATCACATCATTCTCCTAATGACGTGATCCCGTTATCAATGACATCCAATGTCCATGGTCAGGAAACCGTAACCATCTATTGATCAACGAGCTAGTCAACTAGAGGCTTACTAGGGACATGGTGTTGTCTATGTATCCACACATGTATCTGAGTTTCCTATCAATACAATTATAGCATGGATAATAAACGATTATCATGAACAAGGAAATATATAATAATAACCAATTTATTATTGCCTCTAGGGCATATTTCCAACAGCACGGCCGTGACTCTCGTGAAAGCACAATCATGACTCTTGCGAAAGCAAAATCGTGACTCTCGCAAAAGGAAAAAAACAAAAAACGCGTTTTTTCCCTTTCCTAGAGGCACAACCGTGACTCTCGTGAAAGCACAATCATGCTTCTCACGGAAGCAAAAACCGTGACTCTCGCGAAAGAAAAAAATAGAGAACGCGTTTTTTTTTCGTTTTCGAGAAAGCAAAACTGTGACTCTCGCGAAAGAAAAAAAATAGAAAACGCATTTTTTTGTTTCCGAGAGGCACGGCCATGACTCTCGCGAAAGCACACCCGCGCCTTTCGCGAAAGCAAAATCGTGACTCTGCGAAAGAAAAAAAACAGAAACGCGTTTTTTTTTCATTTTCGAGAGGTACGGCCGTGACTCTCGTGAAAGCAAAATCGTGTCTCTCGCGGAAGCAAAACCATGACTCACGAAAGGGAAAAAAAGAAAACACGTTTTTTCTGAAAAATATTTTTTTTCAAAATTTTTTTGATTGAAAAGCTAAAGAAGGCGAGTGGAAACCAAAATGTCAAAAAACCGGAAAAAACCATTTTAAAAGCCGAAAACACGTGCAGAAAAATTAAAAAATAAAATCCGGAGGAAGCGCCCAGAGCGCGACACGTGGAGAATGGTTGAGAGCGCGCCAAGTGGCGCTGATCGTTGTGAGGCTCCCAAAAAAACGCTCGTTAACTAGTTGCTCTTGTTTTTGAACGCTTACCTCAAAAATAAAAAACGTTGTTTTTGAACGTCAATATCTGACGACCCTTCCCGGAGCTCCTGTACGGCCAGAGCAACTTTTTTTACAACTTACAGAGAGAGCAATTAATTGAGGAGTACTCCTTCGAAAGCCCTCGCAAGGGTTACTTGGTGTGGGTTGGAAGCGCATCACTTGGCGCATTCTCAGCCGTCGCCACGTGTCGTGCTTAGGGGCGGAGCTATGTACAACTAGCCAATGTCACTGGCACCGGGTCGAGTTTACACTTGCTTAATATAATCCATTTATTTAGTGTGTAGGTGATTGATTGTTTGACATGTAGGTATGTGTTCTTCTATCTGGATACCGGGTAATTTTCAGTCTGGATCCATCCCTGGCCGTGCTCTGGGCGCTCCCTCAAAATTTACTTTTTTTATGTATTTTGAACTTTTCAGATGATTTTTTTTGGCTTTTCGGTCTTCCCTTGTTTTGGATTAAGAAAATATGTTTTTCTCCTTTCACGAGAGGCACCGATTTACTTCTCATAGAGCCATGGATTCGCTTCCACGAGAGGCAAAACATGTGCCTCTTCGAAAGGGAGAAAAAGTGCTCTCGCTTCAGTTTTTTCGTGAAAAAAATTCGCCGAAACCTATCACACATGGATCCAATTTTAAAGATTTTGACGCAAGGAATTCAACAGTAAAAACAGTTCGATATTTAGACACAAGGTTTAAGAGAAAGCATTTCGAATAAACGAAACTACGAAAAAAGAGAAAACTCTCATCATTTTGTCACAACCTGACAAGGCGGGAGTGATCTTGCAACGATTTCGGCGTTTCAGGCGCCGTTGAACGCCTTGGCGCCCACACTTCCTGCTTGTGGGCCGGCCCAAGAAGAAGGCCAGCGCTTGCCTGGTTTCTTCGTCGCTCGATGGCGTTCATCAATCGCGGTTGACCAATGGTCAACCATAGACTTTAAAAAATAAAAATAGAAAAAAATCGTGAAAAAAATCAAAAATGACCACAGAAAAAAATTCACAAACTTTGAAGGTTCACGAATTAATAAAAAGTTTATCAATTTTGGAAAAAACAAGTCATCGAATTTTAAAGAAAGTCATTGATTCTGAAAAATCTCATTGAATTGAAACAAGTTCATTGAGTTTGAAAAAAGTTCATCAATTTTCAAAAACAATCACCAATTTTTTTAAAAATATTTTGAAAAACATTCATCCAATTTGAAAAAAAACATCTATTTTAAGAAAAGCTCACACATTTAAAAAAATAAAAAGAAAAAAGAAAACATAGAAGACATAGCGGGCATTTCATGTACGTATAAATGAAAGAAAGGAAGATAATATGAACCAGTGACAAGTTGGCCTAGTGGTTGGTGCAGTTCCCTTGCAACAATGAGATCTCAAGTTCAAGCCCTTTCGCACGCACGTAAGCCTTCAAAAAAGGGACCTAAAAAAGCTCATTTTCATGAGACAGTACTAACATCCTTTAAAACTGGACTTTCTCCAAAACAACATATAAAAATGCCATCACATAAACAAAATGCCGTCATAATCAAAATTGATCATGTAGCGTACTTTACTAAAATGCCATCATATAAACTCGTATATAATAAAGTTTTGAGAAAATGTATAAAAGGAAAATGGCATGATCAAGATAATAGAAATGACATGAGACTGGAAAATAAAAATGCCACATTACAAAAATCAAAATTGCCATGTCCTATATTTTCTTTATCGGAAACAAAGAAAACACACAAAAAAGAAACATTACATGATTTAGAAAAACTAAAAGTACCATGCAATTTTTTTACCATGCTATAGATTAAAAAGATCGTGCTCTTAATAAAAAAAAGGTCACGCTCTTAATGATAAGAATGCTATATTCTTATTGACAAAAAATGCCATGCTCTTTAAAAATAAAAACTGTCATGTTCTACAGAAAAAATGCCATGCTCTTTATAATAAAAGTGCCACACTCTTTATAATGAAAAGGCCATGCTCTTATATTAAAAAAAAGTCATGCTCTTTATAATGAAATGTCATGCTCTTTAAAATAAAAGTGCCATGCACTTTATAATGAAAATCTCATGCTATTAGTAAAAGAAAAGGCCATGCTCTTAAAGATATAAAAAATCCATGCTCTTTAAAATAAAATTGACATGCTTGTACAAAAAAGATGACATGCTCTTTATAATAATTTTTTTACCATGCTTGGAAAAACAAAATGCCACGCTCTTTACAAATAAAAGTGGCATGCCCTTAATAACGAAGATGACATGCGCTTGATAACAGAAAATTCCATGCTCTTGAAAGAATGTCATGGTATACACACTATAAATGCCATGCCACTTCGCACAAAAAATGCCATGTGATCAATACAAAATGCTATAAAGAAAGCCATGTTTAACTAAACGAAAACTGCCATGTGTTGAGTTTTCCATATGAGTTTTCAGAGATTTGCCATGCCACGTTGCACGTAAGTGCCATGTATTTTAGAAAAAAACATATTAATAGGGCCAATGGATTGCTATCATTTCTGGCATTGTTTGGTAGCACTGGAAGTACTCCCTCCGTTTCTATTCACTCTACATATCAGCTTTGATTGAAGTCAAACTTTATAAAATTTGATTAAGTTTGTAGAAAACAATATGAAAATTTACAGTATCAAATTTATATGATGTGAAAATATATGCAATGATGAATCCAATGATATATATTTGGTGGTATATATGTCAATTTTTTTTACAAACTTGTTGAAAGTATTTTAGACAAACCTATACGGAGTAAATAAAAATAGAGGGTGTACTAGCTAGAGCACAGAAAAGCTGCCAGGTAAAATGAACATGGCATGCAAAAAAATACGAACCATTCTGGGGCAAAAAAGCACTAGCTAGAGCACCAGCGAGACAAAATGAACACAAAATGCCATACAATCAGACAAAAAAAGAGCTTCAAAAATGTATCAAAATGAATATGTCGAAAAATCATGACTGAACTACGAAATAGTGTGGCAACTACATGAAAATGCACACAAGGTAAACTCTGATCGTGGCAGTTTTGACATTGAATTGCCCATGGCATTTTCTATCCGTTGTTTTAATTCTACACGGCAATTTCTTCATAGTTCCCTGAATTTTATATGCAAAATCATGGCAACCCCCCCCCCCCAGGCCTACTTCATAGCACTACACGGAGAATGGAAAAAGCGAACAACATAGAAACTAGAGAGAACGCCGGGGGGGGGGGGGGGAGCTCCAATGGCTTCCGCCCGGTCGCCGGTCTCCCCCTCAACTCGGTAGCGTTGCAAGTATCTGACAACCCCAGTGCCCCCGCCGCCTTGCTGCAGGCCAGCACCAGCCTCCTCCTCCGCAGAGGCCAGCCGCAACGCCGATCGCAAGCAAATCGGCGATCACTAACCTCCGGCGCTTGGTGAGATGCATCTCGCAAGGAGCGCGTGCATCGTCGGTTATGACCTTCCCCGGCAGTGGAGAAGGCGCCTCAGCCTTGGCCTCGGGTAGGGCTCACCGCCGTCCTTAGCCCCCACCATCGTCGGCTTGCCTTCCGCTGTTACCACCATCACCAGGCGCCGTTGTCGCCACCTCACGGGGATAGAGATGCATCGGTGATTAGCGTCTAGGCGGCGCGTTGTCCGGCGGATCCTGCAGCGGTCCTCGTCGAGGCATCGTCGATAGGTCACTGTTGAGGACGTCAGGCGAGATCGCCGTCGAGGCTGCTAGAATCCCCCCTCTCTTTTGGTTTGCTCTCTCTCTCTCTCACTCTATGCGTGAAAATGGAGGGAAGTGGACGCGAAGAGGGGGCACTGTCACGACCCAGAGGAGAGGGGAGATCGGGATGAGAAGGGGGATCGAGATGCAGAGGGTGAGAGGAGAGCTTGGAGAAGGGGAAAGGGGAATTGAGATCTTTTTCCATTCATACCCAGCATCTCGTCCACGGTACAATATGTAGCCGCCCACCTGGGCCCTCTCACACCCACACACAGCCTCAGGCCCAACACACACTGCCTACATGGCCTCTGGCCCAACACACACACACACACACACACTAGCTCTGTTGCAGTTCAGTTAGTTCAGTTAACTGAACTGCACTTTCAGTCCGCTGCGGATGTATCATCAGCAGGCGTGACATTGTCCCCTCCTTGTGAAGCAGCTTCCTCCCAGATGCAAGCCGACGGGTAACGTTGTTGTAGGATGTCGTAATCCTCCCAGGTGGTGGCCGCCGGTGGCATGTTGGCCCACTGGACAAGCACTTGGACGACTGGAGCGTCTCCCTTTTTCATCATGCGGCGATCCAGGATGGCAATTGGTTCAGACTCGCCGGCGACGAGGTCAGGTACCCTGGGCAGTTCCGCAAAGACTGGAGTATAATCAGGAGTGAAAAGGCTTCAATTGGGAGACGTGGAATACCGGATGGACGCGGCTGTCCGGAGGCAACTGCAACCGGTATGCCAGGGAGCCAATGCGCTCGGTCACCAAGAACGGGCCATAGAACTTGTATGAGAGCTTGCGGCAGGGGCGGTTGACGACGGAAGATTGAGCGTACGGTTGGAGCTTGAGCAGGACCTGCTCTCCCACATCGAAAGCGCGCTCCGCGCGGTGTCGATCCGCCTGCTTCTTGAAACGCGCCTGGGCGCGCGAGAGCTGCGCGCGCAACAGGTCGGTGTGCGCGGCCCAGTCCAGGTCACTAGGGGACGCATCGATGGGCAGCGCGGAGCTGAGTTGAGGAAGGCCGCCCAGGTTGGGTTCTGTGTCGTAGAGCGCCTTGAATGGGGAGCACTTCAGAGATGAGTGGTGGGAAGAGTTGTACCAAAACTCAGCTGCCGGCAGCCACTTGCGCCATCGATGCGGGGTGTCGTGGACGGCGCACCGGAGATACATCTCCAGGCACTGGTTGATGCGCTCCGTCTGCCCGTCCGTCTGCGGGTGATAGGCGGTGGAGTACAGCAGCTTGGTGCCTGCCGCGGCGAGCAGTTCGCGCCACATGGCACTAGTGAAGATCTTGTTGAAGGAAATATGCCCTAGAGGCAATAATAAAGTTATTATTTATTTCCTTATTTCATGATAAATGTTTATTATTCATGCTAGAATTGTATTAACCGGAAACATAATACATGTGTGAATACATAGACAAACAGAGTGTCACTAGTATGCCTCTACTTGACTAGCTCGTTAATCAAAGATGGTTATGTTTCCTAACCATAGACAAAGAGTTGTTATTTGATTAACGGGATCACATCATTAGGAGAATGATGTGATTGACTTAACCCATTCCGTTAGCTTAGCACTCGATCGTTTAGTATGTTGCTATTGCTTTCTTCATGACTTATACATGTTCCTATGACTATGAGATTATGCAATTCCCGTTTACCGGAGGAACACTTTGTGTGCTACCAAACGTCACAACGTAACTGGGTGATTATAAAGGAGCTCTACATGTGTCTCCAAAGGTACATGTTGGGTTGGCGTATTTCGAGATTAGGATTTGTCACTCCGATTGTCGGAGAGGTATCTCTGGGCCCTCTTGGTAATGCACATCACATAAGCCTTGCAAGCATTGCAACTAATGAGTTAGTTGTGAGATGATATATTACGGAACGAGTAAAGAGACTTGCCGGTAACGAGATTGAACTAGGTATTGAGATACCGACGATCGAATCTCGGGCAAGTAACATACCGATGACAAAGGGAACAACGTATGTTGTTATGCGGTCTGACCGATAAAGATCTTCGTAGAATATGTAGGAGCCAATATGAGCATCCAGGTTCCGCTATTGGTTATTGACCGGAGATGTGTCTCGGTCATGTCTACATTGTTCTCGAACCCGTAGGGTCCGCACGCTTAAGGTTTCGATGACAGTTATATTATGAGTTTATGAGTTTTGATGTACCTAAGGAGTTCGGAGTCCCGGATGAGATCGGGGACATGACGAGGAGTCTCGAAATGGTCGAGATGTAAAGATCGATATATTGGACGACTATATTCGGACACCGGAAAAGTTCCGAGCGGGTATTTTTTGGAGTACCGGGGAGTTACGGGAATACGGGAGAAGAAGTATATGGGCCTTATTGGGCTTTAGGGGAGAGGTAGAGGCAGGTCGCGCGCCCCCCAAGGCCTAGTCCGAATTGGACTAGGGGGAGGGGCTGCGCCCCCTCCTTCCTTCTCTTCCTTCTCCCCCTTCCTTGTCTCCTACTCCTACTACATGGAAGGACTCCTAGTTGGACTAGGAAAGGGGGAATCCTACTCCCGGTGGGAGTAGGACTCCCCTAGGGCGCGCCATAGAGAGGGCCGGCCCTCCCCTCCTCGACTCCTTTATATACAGGGGCAGGGGGCACCCCATAGACACACAAGTTGATCCACGTGATCATATTCTTAGCCGTGTGCGGTGCCCCCTTCCACCATAATCCTCGATAATATTGTAGCGGTGCTTAGGCGAAGCCCTGCGACGGTAGTACATCAAGATCGTCACCACGCCGTTGTGCTGACGGAACTCTTCCCCGACACTTTGCTGGATCGGAGTCCGGGGATCGTCATCGAGCTGAACGTGTGCTAGAACCCGGAGGTGCCGTAGTTTCGGTGCTTGATCGGTCGGGCCATGAAGACGTACGACTACATCAACCGCGTTGTCATAACGCTTCCGCTGTCGGTCTACAAGGGTACGTAGATCACACTCTCCCCTCGTTGCTATGCATCACCATGATCTTGCATGTGCGTAGGAATTTTTTTGAAATTACTATGTTCCCCAACACTTGTCCCGATCAGAGACGATGGAGAGCGGCACGCCGTGTAGCTTGATGACGTTGTCCCAAAACGCGCGGGCGACGTGGGCCGCGGTGAAGGGGTGCCGGAGTGGCACAAAGTGCGCGAACTTAGTCAGGCGATCGACGACGACCATGATGGAATCGTACCCTTCAGATTTGGGTAATCCCTCGACGAAGTCCATGGTGAGGTCTTGCCATGGCGTTGTAGGTATTGGAAGGGGTTGGAGCTTGCCCGCCGGGTGCGTGTTCTCATGCTTGGCATGCTGGCAGACAGTGCATTGGCGAACAAAATCCTCAACGGCACGCTTCAGACCTGGCCAGGCAAAAAGTTTGCGCACTCTGTGATATGTTGCTGTGGCGCCCGAGTGACCTCCCACGGCGCTATGGTGGAGAGCAGCGATGAGTTTGGTATGAAGAGCTGAGTTGGCGCCAATCCAGAGTCGACCGCGTTGCCGGATTACGCCTTGCTACAGGGTGCGCCCTTGATCGTTAGTGTTGATGACAGCCAGCTTGGTGAGCAGCTCTTGAGAGTCGGGGTCGGTCTCGTAGGAATTGGCAACTTCTTG
Source organism: Triticum urartu (assembly GCF_003073215.2). NCBI lineage: Eukaryota > Viridiplantae > Streptophyta > Magnoliopsida > Poales > Poaceae > Triticum > Triticum urartu. Next base: position 132,692,954 of record NC_053028.1, read on the forward strand.
TAGCCATTGTGGTTGGCACATGGACAGTGCATCGAGTTCCAGGAGATGACCGACGCGGGGCAGCGCATCGGCAGCACTGTTGTTGACGCCCTTCTTGTAACGGAAGGAGAACTGCAGCCCCACCATCTTAGACATGGCTTTGCGCTGGAGATCGGTTACCAGTTGTTGATCGTCAAGTGCACAAAGACTCTTGTGGTCAGTGACGATCTCAAATGGAGCACGCTACAGGTACGGCCGCCATTTGTCGATGGCCATCATGACGACGAGAAATTCCTTCTCATATGTGGATAGCTTCTGATTGCGTACTCCTAGAGCCTTGCTGAGGTAGGCCACTAGATGGCCATCTTGCATAAGCACACCGCCCACGCCGGTATCGCACGCATCCGTTTTGATGGCAAACGGGCGATTGAAATTGGGCAGCGCCAATACTGGCGTGCTCACCATGGCGCGCTTGAGCATGTCAAATGCTTGCTGCGCTTTGTCGTCCCAGAGAAACCCTTTCTTCGTCAACAGTTGCGTCAGGGGCTTGGCGATGATGCCGTAATGGGGGACGAATTTACGGTAGTAGCCTGTCAGCCCCAAGAAGCCGCACAGCTCCGTGGGCGTGGTGGGCACGGGCCAGGACTGCATGGCGCTGGTCTTGCTATTTTCCGTAGCAACTCCCTCTTGTGAGATCACATGCCCGAGGTATTCAATGCTTGTTTGTGCGAACGAACACTTGCTGGCCTTGGCGAATAGTTGATGCTCGCGGAGGAGTTGCAGAGTGAGGCGAAGATGTTCCTCGTGTTCCTGCAAGTCAGTGCTGAATACCAAGATCTCGTCCAAAAATATGATGATGAACTTACGCACATAACGGCCGAACACTGTATTCATCAAGCACTGGAAGGTTGCCGGCGCATTGCAAAGGCCGAATGGCATCACCCGGAAGTGGTAGTGGCCGTGGTGTGTCTTGAAGGCAGTCTTTTCCTCGTCCTCTTCCCGCATTCGAATCTGATGGTATCCAGCACGTAAATCAATCTTGGAGGAGTACTTGGCGCCGGCCAATTCGTCCAGGAGCTCGTCAACTACCGGGAGGGGAAATTTGTTCTTCACTGTTGCAGAGTTGAGTCGTTGAAAATCGACACAGAAACGCCAACTGCCGTCCTTCTTCTTGACCAGCAGGACCGGGGAAGCGTAAGGGCTCATGTTGTGCGCGATAACACCGGAGTTGAGCATGTCCTGTACTTGCCGCTCGATTTCATCTTTTTGTGCCGACGAGTAACGGTAAGGTTTGGTGTTGATAGGCGTAGTGCCTGGCTCCAAATGAATGCCATGGTCATACTGACGACGGGGTGGCAAAGTAGTGGGTTTAGCAAACACGTCTTCAAATTCAGATAACATCTTCTGAATATTTGGGGGAACAGGTTCCGGTTGGGTTTTGTCCGTCCGCTCGATGGTAACCAGGGCTGCTGTCCAAATGTCATTCGCCACTTCCATGCGATGCAATTCACAGGCATCCAATTCCGCTATGCGAGGCAGGTCTGAAGATTTTACTCCCTGCAGGTGGACAGTTTTGCCATTGACGTCGAATTGGATCGTCTTCAGTTGCCAGTGACAGAGCATGGGGCTGTGCGCTGAGAGCCAGTCGATGCCAAGCACTCCATCATACGCGCTTAGCGGGAGAACCCGGAGATCGGTATGGAAAGTGTGCCCTGGGACCTGCCATGCCAACTGGTGAACAATTTTGTCACAATGCAATCTCTGACCATTGGCCACTCGAACTGTAACCGCGGGTAACTTCTCTGTTCGGGCAGCGATCCGGGCGGTGAACGCTTCAATGATGAAACTGTGTGAGCTTCCCGAATCCACCAGCAGCAGCATAACCTGATCACCCACTTGTGCGCGCAAGCGAATTGTAGCAGGGCCTTCCTCGCCAGATACAGCATGTTCAGACAGAGAGCAACATTCAGGCTCTTGCGCCCCTGGTGCGTCTAGCAGCTGCAAGGCATGCACCGTGTCATCAGACAAAATCTCGCCGAAATCACCCACTTCTATCATCAAAATCTGTCTAGTGCGTTTGCACTGATGCTCGCGGGAGTATTTGTCACCACAGCGGAAACAAAGGCCATTGGCACGCCTGAATTCGCGCAGTTGACGTTCCCGGGCGTACTCGTCCCCACCCTGTCGCGGAGGTGTCGCTGCTCGTGCCGGTGCGGGAACTGGTGCTGCTGGGGGAGGAGGACGACCCACTGGCAGAATGCGATGGCGCGGCAGACGTTGTTTCTCCAATTCCTCTTCCTGGATGCGCGCAAACACGGCTGCTCGTGTGATGCTGGAGGGGCTCTGCAGCCGCACCCCAAGCCGTAGCTCATCTTTAAGTCCCAAAAGAAACTGTGATATGAAGAACTGTGTGCTCAGGGTCGGGTCCAGGGACAAGAGATGATACATGCGGGTCTCGAATTGCTGCCGATAATCCTGCACACTCCCTGTCTGGCATAACTGAACCAACTCATGCATCTGTGTTTCGAATTCTTCTGGCCCGAATTCCTCCTCGATTGCTGCTCTGAAAATCGCCCAACTGACCCCGGGATGCTTCTGTCGGTATGCTTGCAGCCACATTGCCGCCAGGCCTTCCATGTACAGCGCGGCGGTGGTCACCCAATTGTGTGGCGGCACACGGTACAGCTCGAAGTAGGACACGCACCACTCCAGCCAGATGCGCGGTGTGGTGCCGTCAAACCGAGGGAAATCATGCTTGGGCGGCTTCGTGTAGTAGTCCCCCTGGCATTCGCGCTCGGTGGGCGACGGGGCCCCGACAATCAGCAGCGGGGGGCCGTGGTTGACGAGCCGCGCGAATGGGAGCTGCGCCGCGCCGTCCGTGTAGAGGTGGGTCGGTGAGGGGCGGATCGGTGGTGGAGGAGGTGGTGGTGGTGCACGTGCGGAGGAGTCCGCGGTTGCTGACGGAGACGAGGTGCCCGCGCCTTGCGTGGTGACTGGATCGGGCGCTGGCGGGGTCTTGTGGGCCTCATCCACGTCGGCCTGGGTGAGGTCGATCTGCTTGGCGAGGTGCTTGAGTTCGTCGGAGACTTGGTTCTTGTAGGAGAGCTGTGCTTGGTGGCGCTCATCGGTAGTTTTCTGGTTCGCGTCGAGACGGCGGATGACCGACTCGAGCAGGTTCTGCAGCTTGTCGGTCGTCTCCGACATGGCGTCGAGCACCCGACGAGTCTGGCCGAGGGTTTGGAGGGCGGCGCCGTGGTCTCGCTCCAAATCAACCGAACCCCGGGTAGGATTTTGTGCGAACTTGCCGGAGCGGCTCGCACCTAACCCGGTGGATGTTACCGGCGATCAAGAGGGTGTGAGACAGCGGCATCGGCGAGGTAGTGGGCAAAAAAAATTGGCTCTGAATACCAGATTTGTCACGACCCAGAGGAGAGGGGAGATCGGGATGAGAAAGGGGATCGAGATGCAGAGGGTGAGAGGAGAGCTTGGAGAAGGGGAAAGGGGAATTGAGATCTTTTTCCATTCATACCCAGCATCTCGTCCACGGTACAATATGTAGCCACCCACCTGGGCCCTCTCACACCCACACACGGCCTTAGGCCCAACACACACTGCCTACATGGCCTCTGGCCCAACACACACACACACACACTAGCTCTGTTGCAGTTCAGTTAGTTCAGTTAACTGAACTGCACTTTCAGTCCGCTGCGGATGTATCATCAGCAGGCGTGACAGGCACGGTGCTGACTAGGACGTGAGCGCGTTCACCACGGTCAGCTTCCCAGCGAACGGGCCAGTCCTTCCGACATGGCAACCTGAGATGCTTTAAGATTTGCGGTTTCCATCCAATGGTTAAGAAGGCGTCCACCGGGAAACCCATCGCAGCGAACGTTCGCCAAATAGCACTCCCCTTGTGTCTTGAATCACTGCCACTTGCCACTCGCAGTAGCCTTTAGCCCAGAGCAGTACCGATGGCTACCACTTCACCAGGAGCGACAAAAATGGTCGTGACAATTCACACATGGTGCACGGGCGATCCACCAACCTCCAATCCAAGCGAGTGCAGTCCAAAGTCCCAAAGAGGATGAACCACGCAAGCACACATGGCCCCCCCTCAGACCATCGACCGTCGACCATCGACGACACATCCGGCCTCCCACTCCCACCATCAAAACGAGCTGTCATCTTTATTCACACCATCATTTTCTTATCCACCATGAGCTGTTGCCCGTGCCAATTCACGCTAAAACTACACATTTCCAATAATTATTGGCTCATCTCTGCAGACTTAGCGCTTAAGACTTTCACGATGAGCTGTTGCCCGTGACAATTTACGCTACTAAATTAAATCACACATTTCCATTTTCAGCTCATCTCCGCAGACTTAGCGCTTAAGACTCTGGGATGTTTCCAGGACACGGGCCGGCCCCGTGCATCACGCGCCCATACACTAATCATACTGCTGTAATCCAGATCAGATAATCAGTGCTACCCCACTAATTACAGTACATGGCACCCACCCACCATCGCTTTCCTTAAACCCCTCTTCTCCCCACCCATTTTAATAGCCCCCTCGCCCCTCCGCAGAAACGCGCAATCCATTCGTCCACTCCCCGCCCGGTCTCGAGATCCCACATCGCACGCACCGCTTCCTCCGATCCCCGGCCGGCAGGCGCCCGAGCCCGATGGCGACGCTCAAGGTCCCCTCCAACGTCCCGGCCCTCGCCGACGACTGCGACAACCTCCGCAAGGCCTTCCAAGGTACGCCCGCTCCCCTCGTCGTCTTCGCGATTCCCCCGCGCGGTCCGATCGCCTGATCTGTCGGGGTTTTTTTGGTCTGTGCGTGCGCGCGCGTGCAGGGTGGGGCACGAACGAGGCGCTCATCATCTCCATCCTCGGCCACCGCGACGCGTCGCAGCGCCGCGCCATCCGCAAGCACTACGCCGACACCTACGGCGAGGAGCTGCTCCGGAGCATCACCGACGAGATCTCCGGCGACTTCGAGGTAAAACCACCCGCTGACCAGTACGCCTTTCCCCCTCTCACATACCCTGGAGCGGTCGAGCCTATTCAGATCTCTGACTGATCGGGTTGTTGGGATCAGAGGGCCGTGATCCTGTGGACGCTGGACCCGGCGGAGCGGGACGCGGTGCTCGCCAACGAGACCGCCAGGAAGTGGCACCCCGGGAACCCCGTGCTGGTCGAGATCGCCTGCGCGCGCGGCTCCAAGCAGCTCTTCGCCGTCAGGCAGGCCTACCATGACCGCTTCAAGCGCTCGCTCGAGGAGGACGTCGCTTCCCACGTCACCGGCGACTTCCGCAAGGTACCTTGTCTTGTCCCGTTCCTATCTTCCTGCACATTCAGTCTTGGAGATGCCATACTCTGCCATATACCGGCGCGTCCCTAAATTGACTGACTTATAAGTAATTACGCGGTGATAAACAAATTCGTTCGAAGCCGTGCTGTCATTTACAATGGACTTGATCTGCGTGCACCGTGCTAAAATGCCAGTAAGGTTTATGGATCCAAATATCCACTGGTATGAAAGAAAATTACTGTTGATCCTTTTGTAGAAGACTCTGTTCTTCTCTTCTGGAAAACGATATGAAAGTGCTTCTTCTATTTTGCATGCTGTTGGTGTTAACTCATGAACCATGAATTTGAAATTTCAAAATGCAGTATCTTATCCCTTTGGGCTACATTCAGATCAAATTCAAACTGCGATGGTGACTTTTGTTACCTTGTTCCTGGCCATTTTCTGATTTTAGAGGTGGAAATTTGTGCGGATATAGATGATTTTGGCAAAGTAGGGCCTGAATTTTCTTTGTTCCTTTTCAGCTGTTGGTGCCACTTGTAAGCTCACACCGCTACGAGGGACCAGAGGTCAACACAAGGTTGGCTCATTCAGAAGCCAAATTACTACACGAGAAGATTGAGCATAAGGCTTATGCTGATGATGAGGTCATCAGAATTCTCACCACCAGGAGCAAAGCTCAGCTGCTTGCAACATTCAATAATTACAATGATACATTTGGTCACCCGATCACTAAGGTGCAGAAATATCTTATGCTCTGTTTTTCCCCCTTCTGCTTTTGAAAATCTGACAGGATGTAACCAGCTCATTCTGTTCTATTTGTTGTGCCTTTGCTCTGTTTTGCATTACCAAATGTCCAATAAGTAAGATGCATCTCTGTTTCAGAAAATCTGTAATATGCAGTAACATATTTTATCTCAGTTTCACATGACTAATGATCTTTGGTAGTGCTACTCCACTATTCAAATTCTGAAGGGAAGTAATCACAAGTAGTCTTTACCTGCTCTGCCTGGTGGAGCTATATATTCAATTTCAAGCTCAACTTTATTCTGCCTTTTGTACCCAGCTGGATTTTAGATAAATTTCCATATGTATATTGTCTGGATCTGTTGCCTTGGTGCTTTTTTTCAGAAAGATGCATATTGTTAAATTTGAATGCATTGCTAGTTATTCTAAGAGTTCCTATTATATTACTAAGAGTTATTCTGCTATCCTGTATAGTTGATTTTTTTTTGTCGCTAAGATGTGTGTGTGCATCTGAACGCTCCATTCCTCTTGTAAAACCCTTTTAACTGCTTACTTGCAACTTAGAAGCAAGAACTTAATAGTATCCGCCTACCTGATTTGTTTTTAGGACATACCAGAATTAGTTATTCTTATAAATCTTCACTACTCTGCAAACTAAAAATTTCCCTTCAATAGTCGGTTTGAATCATTTGTAATACATATATCCTTTGTGTTATTTGCCTTCCTCACTTTTGTTATTACAGTTCATGATATTTAGCAGAATTTTACATCTGAGTTTCGGGACAATCTTGCTTGACCAATTCAATTCGTTCTAGATTTGTTTTATCCATTTAAGACATGCTTACTAACAATCTCTGCTATTTACAGGATCTGAAGGCTGACCCCAAGGATGAGTTCCTCAAGACCCTGCGGGCGGTCATCCGGTGCTTCACCTGCCCTGATAGGTACTTTGAGAAGGTGGCCAGGGTGGCCATTGCAGGGAATGGAACCGATGAGAACTCCCTCACTAGGGTCATCACCACCCGCGCCGAGGTGGACCTGAAGCTGATCAAAGAGGCGTACCAGAAGAGGAACAGTGTTCCCCTGGAGAAGGCCGTCGCAGGCGACACCTCCGGCGACTACGAGAGCATGCTCCTTGCCCTCCTGGGGAAGGAGTGAGCCTTGCCCCTGTATCCAATTCCACCCCCTGTTATCCTTTTATATATCTCGATCGGAGAATAAACCCTGGTGTGCAAGGCCGTAGTCACTCTGGTTATGACCTTGCATAACAGTGAGAATAAAATAGAGATGTGCTTTACGATGAGTCATATAGTAGTACCTTTTGTACTTAGATGCTGGCGTGTGAAATACCGAGGGCATATTGAAAAGTTGAGTTTTCTGTAAGCCTGAAAAGTATATACTCCTATCTTGCATCTGTTTTTCTTCCGTTACCGATTTGCCCCTTCCGATGAAATGAGATCCTCTAACATCACGAAGGGATGTGCGGATAGCTACAGTACTCTTAACATCCCTTCTTCATATTTATATGATTAAGACAAATGACTTGAATTAATTTACAAATTACAAAACTACTGTATACATTTACAAAAATTACGTACAAACAAAATTATGGAGAAAAAAATGATTTCAGATTTATTTTCTATGAACAGTAAAAATGTACAGTACCTATTGCTACCGTACTCGCCATAGTACCGTGACATTCCTTCTCCGTTTTGCACTGGATTGCACTATGGTTTTGTAACATCCCTTTATGATGTTAGAGGATCCGTTCCCCCTTCCGATTCCGTCGCGTCTTGATTGCCACGTGCCGATGCCGACTCAAAATTGATTACGACTTTGATTCTTCACCCCGCAAGCTCCCTCACCTCTATAAATCAATCTCTCACCAGCAGAGAGACTACCCACTTCCTTCGTCTGCGAATAAGTATACATCTAGATTTTGTTTAAGTCAAAGTTTTAAAACTTTGACCAACGTTATAGAAAAAAGTAGCAACATTTATGACACTAAATTAGTATCATTGGATTCCTTTCGAAATGTAGTTTCATAATGTACCAATTTGATGTCATATATGCGGACGGAAGGAGTATTCTACACCCCTTCATAATCAACTGAGCCATCGACCCCAGATCAGGTTTTTGGTAGCCGCGATGGACGGCTGGTTGGACGAGGGGTCCTCCTCCTCCTCGTCGTCTAAACGGCGGCGGCGGGATTGCGACTGCGACTAAGCCGAGAGCCGCAGGCCGCGTCGGAAGCAGCACCTCTATCTGGCGCCGAAAGTACTATGCAGCCGATGGAGGAGTGCGCAAGCTTCCCGAGCCCGCCGCCATCCTGGACGACGATTTTGGAGGAGTGCGCAAGCTTCCCGAGCCCGCCGCCATCCGGATAAGGTGGCCGGTGCGCGGCCCCATGCACTTCGCCGCTCTGGGCACCGACATCTTCTTCGCCGCCGGCCCGCGTTTCCACGGTGACGACGCCCCACCCGCAACCTTCGTCTACGAAACGCAGGCCGCCGCCCTCGCCGCGGGCCCGCCCCTTCCGACCGGGCTCCACAGCCTGGGGGCCGCCATGGCCGCCGGTCGCAAGCTCTACGCCCTAACAAGCCCCTGCCACCCCGAGGCGCCCTGCCTGCAGGCCCTGTCGTGGGACACTGGGACCTCACCGCCAGAGGAGACCGGGCGGACTGGTTCTGGAACGCCGCACCGTCATCATCGCCGCCGCCGCCGTGCTGCGGGATGGACGTCGTCGCCCACGCGCTGCACCCGGACGGGCGGGCTCTTCGTGTCCACCGCCTACGCCACCCACTCCCTGGACACCAGCGACGGCGCGTGGAGGGAGCTCGGGGACTGGGTGCTGCCCTTCAAGGGCCAGGCCCACTTCGACGCCGGCCTGGACGCGTGGGTCGGGATCCACCGCGAGGGGGACGGGCGCGTCTGCTGCTGCCCCGTCGCCTCCCGCAGCGCCGCCGCCGGACGGCCGCCGGGCTGCAGGGTGCTGAGGGAGAAGCTGTTCCTCCGTAACGGCGAGAAGGCGTACCAGAACGGCGGCCGGCACCTCAAGGCCACCCTCACCTGCATGGGCCGCGGCAGCTTCTGCCTCGTCGAGAACGTCCTGCGTCGCAAGGGTGGTCGGGACAGCGTGCTCCGTGTCACCTTGTTTAGCCTCAAGTATGATCACATGGGAGAGCTCCGGACCAAGGTTCGCCCCCGCATTAGGTCCTATGCAGTGTCCAAGAATAACCACACGTTTTCTCATGCGGCGTTTTGGATGTAATTTTTTCAAAAAGTGGCGCTTTATATTATTTAAAATATTTAAGCATTACAGCCGGCATCTACATAATTAAAATGCACACAGCCAAATAAAATCCTCACATAGAAACAAAAAATAAAAAGACGAAATACAAAGAAACATGTATGTTGGATAAAAGTACCTCTCACCGTAGCCTCTAATCGTGTACACACCTTTGTAAATAGGTCTCGATTCTTACGCTGTAGAGAGGACCATAAACGAAAAGTTCCGATACTTTTATGGATGTACTAATTAGAGCCTGCTCCCTTTGATCTCAAAATAAAGGACCGCGATGTCTTGAGTTCCCGCGAACGCCTCACTTGCCTGTCAAACCAATCAAGTCATTAATCATCCATTCATTTTAACTTGTACTCCCTCCATTTTTATTTAGTCATATTAGCTTTTGTCAAAGTCAAGCTTTGTAAACTTTGATAAAGTTTATAAACAAAGCTATTAACATATACAATAAAAATCAGTACCATTAGATTCATTATTGAATATACTTTCGCATCATATAGATTGCTATTGTAAATACTTATATTTTTCTATAAACTTTATCAAACTTTATGGATATTGACTTTAATCAAATTTAATATGCAGAGTACATAAAAACGAAGGGAGTAATTGGTCCAAATTACCATATGCCTTATTTTTGAAGAAAAGAGGGAAAGTTATATATGCTCTGTTTTGCAAGATGGAGCGAGTACACAACATTTTATCGCCGCTTCCACCCAAGATCGCCAAAATTAGTTATAGCTAAATTTGATGGAATTGAATATTTTTTCTTGACATAGTACAGACGTAGATGTTTATACATATATGCACATGCATTCACTCATATGAACACACACATGCACACCCTACTCCTTCTGATGAGCACCTTCAAGAGACTGAGCCGGCGCATCATCTTGAGATTGACGAAATCACCATAGACATCTTTGTAGTTAACAAGAACGTCTCCTTCACTAAACGCACATTGCTGGAAGGATTGAAATAAATCTGAAAAATGTGTTAAGTTAGGACTTGAACTCGGATGGGCTGAAACTAGTTTAACTTGTACTTTCTCTAGAAATGTGTAGGCTCAAGACGAGTGTAGTTTTGAATTAGCAAAGCCGATCAGAATTTGGACGAAATACCAAGGCAGACAAAGACACACTGGTTACAAAAAATCAATTCAGCTCTTGAGAGCATATGTTTTCTGCCTGAGAAAAGTGGTTATTGCAAATGTCAAAATTTTAAAAGAAAATATATGTGTTCATTGTCAGACCTAAATGATACCTACAAATTTTTAGTGGAAAAGCTTAAGCTATTTGAGTTGTGCAGAAAAAAATTCAAATGCCAAATGTTACACACTGATGAAACACTGCTATTCCATTTCACATGAAAATTGTCAAGCACGCTTGGTAGACTAACATGCCATCCACAAAAAAAAAATCAGAAGGTTTGAATCTTTTTATTATTTATTTTGAATGTACTGTTCATCCGGAAGCATATGCTCACAGAGCCAAAACGACCCTTCCCACTTGTAAGATTGATTTTTGTACTGGTACCGTTGCTGCACCTATAGTCGTAACTGTTGCCATCGGCCTAGGGCGACCTTCCGACGACTACTACACACCCTATAAGAAAGATGACGAGGGATCGTGTTTTCACCATTATCATTAGGATTCCTTGAGAATCATGGTATGGAGCCAACATAAACAGATGTTTTAGGAGTGAGGATAGGAACCATCGTGGGAGCATTGGACTGTCCTTATATACCTCGGTGGACGACCCGGTCCCTACCGGTTAAGAAAGATCCTGACAGAGGCCTCATACCGGCCCCAAACGCCCAGGCTGACCGGTGCTCCTCATATCCAGCCCAAAATCTATGGTAGATATGACCGGGCACGTCCGCCACGTCGGACTTACCCACACGAAAACAATAGTTAACCCATCGATCCGATTGACTCTTCTCCTCCGGGATGGGTGTGGACGCATTCACGCCACCTTATGGCGCCGCTCGAGGGCCAAAGGCCGCCTATTTAAACCGGACAATGACCGCCAACCCTTGTCCCGGAGGAGAAGAGTCCATCGGACCGATGTGGTGAAGGAAATATGAGGGGTGACCGGTTACTGCCTGCTCTGGGCGCATCCGCGGATGTATGGGGTCGGATTTGTCAAGTCCGGCTGTAGATGCTCTAAGATAGAAGTACATGTGCGTGTCATTAGTTGTGCCACGAACAACAAGGGTCAGCTAAAATAAAACCCAAAAAAAAACAACAAGGGTTTTGATGAGGGACGCAAGTGCCCGATCATGAGATTCTAGCACTTGGGTGACCCTAAGGACTCCATCTTTGAACTAGAAGCAACCAAGCGGTGGGACAAGGTTTTGGCTACAGTCCTTTTTTTCAGTTTATTTTATTTTTCAAACGAATTTGAATTCAATTTTTCTCTACTTTTTGCTTCGTATGGATGTTTAGGGGGGGGGGGGGGGCCGAGAAACTCGTGTGGGTGGTGGGGGGGGGGGGGGGGTCGAGAAACTCCATGACCGAGCGCTAACCGAATTTACCGCCTGGTAACCAAAACCCCAAAGCCATAATTCTTGTAATTGAAAAATGTATTTTCTTAAACTGCCCATAGGAAACATATTCTGACTTTTTATCTGTTGAATGTCCAACAAGACGTTCCTTAATAACTTATGCAATTTGCATTGGGTCGTGTGTTTTGGTGAGAGAGCTCCAGTTGAGTTTAACACACCCTATATGAAAGGAAAAGATTCCAGACAAATGAAATCCCCCGGGATTCCAAGGAAGCCAAATAAGTAGTATGCACGTGTTGGCTCCATGATGGAATGACTAGCTACTTTGTCTCACGATCATCAAACAACATATCATCAAATAAGATGAAAACAGAAAGTAAAAAAAAGAAATCAAGAGTGAAGCAACCCCAACACAAGTTCCTATTCACTTAGCCAGATAGCATATTTATCGACGTCTCAGTAGCTTTCACACAGGAAGAAAAGCAAAAAGATAGACTACAACCAGATGATACGAGCTTCAGCAACCTCAGGAAGATAAGCAAAACTCGGTGGCACAGAACAATCAATGATCATTCTCACTGAGTAGAAAGTAACATCACGCTAGGTCCCTCTTGGTTGCTCTGCCCTCTGGATCAGCTTCCATCGAGGAGCCAAACAGTGTTTCCAAGGCCGTAGTAGTGAGAAAATATATCCCTGCAACCCTCAGGCAATCGCTGATCATTTTTCCTCGTCGATATGAGCGCCTGCAGGTTGGGATGATGATGATATAAGAAACAGAACCGCAGCCTAACGTAGAGTACAACAAACAAAAGGAGAAGGAGAGTCATATTGTGCAGATTTGTAGTAAGTACGTACCAGCGTGGATCGTTGTGTTCTGGTTCCAGCTGCACGGAGAGATTTTCCAGCAGCCCAACGTTTGGCGATACTAAACTGTCGTAAATTGTGTTGTTCTTTTCATGCTCGGTAATGGCAGTGTACAGCTCCTCTTTCATCTTCTTGATTTGCCCCTCGTTTTCACTGGCGAGGCCCTGCAGCGGCGCTCGCAGATTTGTTTTTGATGAGTTTGCGTTATTAAACATTGGATAATAATAATAAGATGAGTAATGCTACACCTACATAGGTTAACATGGGTTTTACAAACAGATGGGTTGTGATCGGAGAGAAAGAGAGACCTTTGTGTTGCCGCGGGAGGCGGTGGAGAAGGGAGACGCGCGAGGAGCAGAGAGAGGCGTGCCGCCGTGGACGAGCCTCCGCCGTTGGTCCTCCTCGACAGCCGCCCGCGCTCGCTGCAGCGCGCGGCCTCCGACGGCCCTCCTGGCGGCGTACCGAAGCGCCGTCGACATCGCCGTTTGATTTCGCCTTCTCTGGATCGTGTGTTGCTTGCGGAATCGGTTTGATGGGAGGGCTTGTGTCGATCCATTAAAATCATTCAGCTGCGCATCAGGGGCGACCGTTGGCGATGTCCACGTCGGCAACAGTACGAGACAAAAAAAAGGATTTATCCTCTTCGCTATTTATTCTAAGAAAAAGAGAAGAGGAGAAAATCGCCTTCAGCCCCTTCTCTGCCCTCCGCCTCGTCCTCCTCTTCGGCGCCGCCACCCCACCCAGCGGTGTCGCCTCTCCTTCCCGGTATGTGAGCCGCCGCCTCGCCGCCGCCCCTCCTCCTCCTCCTTATCTTCCGCCGTCTCGCCGCTGCAGTCGTCCCCGTGAGCAAGCTATCTAGGCTAGGGTTCATCGGAAAGAAAGGAAAAAAATCCCCATTCCCTCCGCCGTCTCCTATGCCCTGCTGCCCGCCTACTCTTCCTCTCCACAGCATCGTGTTTATCCTCGACGCAGAAGGACAGTGCGGACTGCAGAGACGCCCTGCCGCCGTGCTCCTTTTTGTAGGGACGGGGGGTCGTCGTGTGAGTCGGATGGGGACTGGGGCCTGGGGGCGGAAGTTCCGTCGGATGGTGGCGGTCGTCGCCTCGGAGGGCGCAGGGGGAGGCGTGCTGCTCGCGTCGCTCACGAGCTCTACGAAGCGCTCTCGTTCTGCACGGAGGACGCCGGGGGCTACTTTCCCGCCGAGTCCGCCACGCGAGCGCTCGTGCGGCTGGCGACCCGAGATGCTGCTCGCCGTGCGCGCCATCACCTACCTCTACGACGCCATGCCGTGCGCCGCTGACACCGTCGTCCGCCACCGCTTGCTCCCCGTGCTCTGCTCCCGGCTCCTCGCGATCGAGTACCTTGATGTGGCCGAGCAGGTAACCGAGCAGCCCTCAAAAACAAACCAGACCATCTCATTGACCTGAACGAAGCGCTTTATGTGGTCAATCACGCTTCTTCTGTTTGTATGAGCAGTGCTTGCAAGCGTTTGAGAAGATATCGCTGCGGCAGCCGGCACAGTGCTTGCAGGCAGGCATGATAACTGTTGTGCTGGTATACATGGACTTTGTCTCTGCAAGTATTCAGGTTAGAATTGCAGAAATTCAATCTTTTGGTGCCAAGAATCTACTGCATTCGCTAATTGGGTGAGTGCTTGGATGGTTCAGAGGGTTGTTGTCTCAGCTGTTGCAAATGCCTGCAAGAAGGTCCCCGCAGATTGCTCCCAGTTTGTGATGGACTCGGTCCCAATGCTGTGTAATCTACTGCAGTCTGAGGAGAAGATGGTATTGTTACCCACTAATTTAACCGAGCTTGCTTGTATTAGGCATGTACATAGTGCTCTGCTAAAGGCAAAGGAGAGGTTGACAATGCAGACAAGGAGAAGTAGTGTCATGGATCTGCATGGAAGTGTCATCGAGAGATGTCTGGTGTCAAGGTGAGCTTCTGTCAGTCCTTCTCCCCCCTTTACTTCTAATCTGCATCACTCTCTCTCCCTTTATGCCCATATCTGCAAAGATCGCACTGTTTCATAGTGTGTGCATATTTGATATCATTCCCACTATTGTTACCATGTTGATATTTTTTAATTAATTAAGAGGACTGTATGCACTATGTAAGCGTATAAATGGTTTTTCTCCTATCATTTTTGTTTATATGATAATAGGTTCTGCAATTTTGGAGTTAACAAATGTGCTTAGGTATCTGTATATTGGTCACTCCCCAGTCATTGCTGATTGTTTTCTGTCATTAGTACATAGTTGTACAAACTGAGAATTAGTTCTGTAGTGCATATTTGTGTTGATATGCTGTACATATCGAGTTCATCATCCAAGCACCTCTTGTGGAAAGAGAGAAAAAAGGCAGGAACTCCCAAGGATGCATGTACAGTAGTATTCTTTTGGTTGACAAGTTCATGCATGGTTAATTATTAATTCATTCATAATTTGTTAACTTGATGTATAGGTTTTCACCAATTACAGCTGGGTCTGACTGCTAATTGCATCGTCACGATACTTCACCACAGAGCACCAGGTCGAGGACTCTTTGGAAAAATACCTTTACCTCACGCTACCCAAGGACAGCTACCCGAATGCTAAGAAGGTAACACCTCTCTCCGGCATTGAATTTATTCAGAAGTGTTCGGCTGCAATAATTACCATGGTTTGCTTGCTAAACAAATATGATAATGCTCCTTTATTAGTACAAATTTTCATGCATCCATACATGCATTAGATGCAGATAGTAGTATACTAAAGTAAATTTTCATACTAACTACGAGCTTCACTGTGATAAGAGATCAAGTATTCAGGCTGTCTTTTTATTTGCTAGATGCAGACTCTTAACTATGCCACTTGATCCACTCTGGAACCACACCAAACGGTAATACTTGATGAATATATAGGTTCCTAGGTTTAATATGCCATCTGTTGCTTGACACCGCACCTATACTAATTGGCATCACACAATCCTTCAAGTTCTTATGTGATCTACAACATCCTTGTTTATACAAAACTCTGATTCACAATATAAAAGTGTAACTCTTAATTTAGGAATTACTCACCTCACCATCAGTGTTGATGAATGTCAGATGACTAGCTCTCTAGATTACTTTCCTTTATATTACAGATTCAAAGTTGTTGGTCCCAATGTCTTGTTGATTAGAAGGGACAATACAAATTACTGATACACCTCACTGGTGACAT
The DNA here is from genome assembly GCF_003073215.2 of Triticum urartu. Classification (NCBI taxonomy): domain Eukaryota; kingdom Viridiplantae; phylum Streptophyta; class Magnoliopsida; order Poales; family Poaceae; genus Triticum; species Triticum urartu. Next base: position 132,708,868 of record NC_053028.1, read on the forward strand.
TACTTTGTGTTCAGAACTGATACATACAGTAGAATGCACAGAGCTACTCTGTTGCTTTCCATTTTGTGTGTGATAATGTAGCATGTTAATTTGGATCTCCAAGGCACCCATGCTCTCTTTTCTTCTCTCTAATATCTAATTTCAAGTGTCTTTCCTTTCCTCTTCCATTGCCTAATTGGAGTGATGTTGTAGCATGTTATTGCAATGCCACTGAAGAGAGTAAAATTACAGGGTGATACATGAGAGCATGTATATAATTGGTAAGATCAAGCTTTTTACAGCTTAAACTGAATTAAACTTGTTGATATGGCGATAGGGTGTCCAGTATACATGATTGTTGATTAATTTTTTATATAAACTTCTTCCAATTTGTTCCACTATGGATATGGATCTCTTCTCTATGAAGTCCTTTTTGTAGCTTGGTCTTTTTTGTTTGTGGTGCAACTTAAGACCATCCTGACATATTGGCTTATATTGCCATTTTTTCTGAAAGACACGTGATCAGGTCTTAGGGTATAGTGTTATCATAATTTCAGATTACCAATCCCAGTCTTGGAATTTGTAGATTGGGTGGTTCGTGTGCAGGTACATCAACAAGAAGTTCAGCAATAAGTACAGCGCGGCGATCGTAGGTGCAAATCGATGACTGGCTCTTCACGTTACAAGTTCTTCATTCTTTCGATTTTCACTAGCTCAATTTGTAAGTAGATTCGAATTTTGTCTCGAAGAATAAAGAATAATCTTTTTTGATTGGGGATCCTGTTGTGGGAGAAATGACTATGTTTTGCACATCATTTTATCGGTTATGAAGTAGTTCTCTTGCTGTATTTACGTTGTCATTTATGGATAATGCAAGGAGCAGTTAATCTACATCAGGTAAAGAACATCCGAAGTCATTGCTTTCTAAAAAAATTGGTGACTAATAAAAAATGGAGCTTCCAAAATCATTGAGGCGGTGTTTTAGCAATCTATTCTAGGAAACTAACCTAGATTTCTACTGAGGCGGTGAATAATGACTGATTCAGTATACATGGTTGTTTTTGCAGGCTGAATTCACTCTTGACGAGCTCATGAAAAGCGACCATGAAATCAGAAGGTGAGCTAAAAAATCCTCTTCTCTGTTATTGTTCCAAATTGCCCAGTATGCGTAAATGTAGCATCTATAGCAAAGCAAGTATACCATAATAATAATGTCCTACTCATGTGCTCATTGTATATGGATGAAACGATAAACCACTTTCCAGTTTGCTCATAGATCTCTCACCCACAGCAGGCCATGGAGATTTGGAAGAGCCAAAACAGATATGTGATGGTGCTAGAAGGGTGGGAATTTGAAGATGCTACCCTCTGGAACATGAATTCTACAGAGGCAGAAATAGTAAGGTCTGGTCATGGTGATGGCTCAATCATCTCCAGTGAGCCCTGCAGGGCCATGTCAAGGACAACACAAGTAGGTACGTGTTTGAAGCCTTTTTCTGCTACAGGTGAGATTCAGTTTGCTGTTGGCTGCAATTGCTTATAGATTGGTGTATTTTGTTGTGGGTTAAATAGTGGTAGTAAGATCATAATATACTAATGGGCTCCTATAATCCCAAAGTGCATTGGCCAACAGATAGATATTTTACATGATCTTCTAGATGTGCTTCATTTTTGCCATCGGAAATGATTGCTGGCAAAGTGCAAATATGATAATTTTGCTGCTGGAACGATTTTAGAGACCTGACTATGCGGTTCAGAGCAGTAACAATGTCGTGTTATCCACTCTTTTCATGGAACGATTTTCAGAACTTTTTGAAGCCGTGAGCGATCAACCTTCATGATATTGTTGGGTGCATGAAATATATTTCTTTCTATTTGTCGAATTGAGAATTTCTTGCCAATTATCTGCGATGGTGTGCGTGGTGCTGCAACCATTTTAATAGACTGAAACTATTGCCTTTTCTTTTATTCTACCTTTTCCCTTAAAGATCTCTGATGTAGCCGCATTTGTGCATTACTGAATTAGAGGTCTGTCGGAACATGTTGTCAAGCCTTTTATTTACTGAATTACCAGTGATATGCGAAGGCACCAGGCAAATGTGGATCCAAACTGATACGGCATATAGATGGAAACTCTTACTGAAATATAAGAACAGAAAGAGATGAACTGAAAATTAAGTTCAGGTTTTCTTATTTCTTGCTTCTCATCCACCCTCGCACTAGCCTCCATAATCTTCTTAGTGGCAGGTTTATTTATCACTTTGAGTAGCGGAGTTCAAATGGCAGGTAAGTTCTTGTAGATAAGATATAGGAGAAATGGTAGGTGCAGCCTGCCTAGGTATAATTGCAATAAAGGAAAAAAATAGCGCGCTATAGAAAATAGCATCGCCCTTGAAAATATGCTATTAGCGTACTATAGTGCGCTATATCATGCTATTAGCGAGGCATTGTACATTGATTTATTTAGCGAGACAATTCTCTACACGCTATAGCGTGCTATTAGCGGCGCTATAGCGCGCTATTTCTTTCGGTGCAATTGTATGATGTTAACCAATCAATCTGTAAGCAAATTACTTACTTGAAGAACTATATTTGGTATTGTCCTTGTGCCAAATCTTGGGGTAACTATTCAAAGACTAGGTTGCAAGATTATTACTAGAAGTTGCAACAAAACAATCGTGTGTAACCTAGAAATACATTTGTACTGAAGTATTCTAACACACTGCATGATATAGGGGATGTAGTAGCCTCGTGTGGGCCATAGCAAACTATTGAAGGTGTTAGATATGCACAAAGCGATGAGCTGCTTCATAGCATAATACACTATTAGAACAATATTTGGTACGGACAAATATAGAACTATGTTGGTGAGCGTATAAACAGCCGCCTCTTCTTGTCTCTTCTGTTTAGGTCAGATCATTATGAGTTCGTATGTTTAATTAAATTCTGCCACATGCCAAATGATATGACTTTATAATCATATCACTATAAATAAAAATGGGTGGTATAAAATCTGGAGTTATATTAATGTCTATGCGCATGGGTCAGAGAAAGTATATTAATCATGCTAAGATAGTTGACTCTTTTATTAAAATTCAGTAAAACTGATGAGTGATCTGGGCTCCTTAAGAGCCTGCTTGAGATGTTTTGGTTCTATAAAACAATTATAAAACATCAAACTAAATTATTGTATTGTTAAGATTTTTACTTGTGTACTGTTACAGCAAAATCTGGTCTTTCCTGATTGAAGTATGGGAAAAAGGAAGCGCTCAAATATGACGTTTATCAAATACCGAGGTCAGTCAGTTCCTGCTTTTTGTTGCCCTCTGTGTTTTAGTTATGATTTTGCATCCTGACGTGTTTGACAATATAGTTAGATTAATTATGCTCTCAGTCATGGTATATCTGACTGTAGGTGCTTTATGGTTTATGGATTAATGGCTCTAGAGATAACAAACTTGTTGATTGAATTTGGATCCGTAAATGTGAGCGATGAACAAAGACTACAAAGAAAGTAGTTTGACATTTGTAGTCTTATCGATCCATGAATGTATGTTATGAACATATAATTGTTCAGAGCTATTTTGTCGAATAAATAAACTTATATTTGGACTTTCATCATGTGTTTCTGATTTTTATTTATTCAAGCCAAAATATTGGATGAACTCTGAGATTGTTACATGAATGATTTTATCGTATTTCTCTTTTGATCCGATATCATGAATCAACACCACCCTCTTGCTCAATAATGTTTAGATAATGGGAGTGTTTAATTGCATGCAGCAGTCGTATGCATAGTTCTGTAGCAAAATCACGGATATATTTATAGCACAACCCTTGCACACACACACCCCTCAGAATATATGAGAAATGGAGATCCTCATCTTTCATGCTTTGGTTGATGGAAAACAACAGAGATGGGGAAAATTATAGCACAACCCTTGCACACACACCCCTCCAGAATATATGAGAAATGGTATGTTCTTACCCTCATACAAGTATTCGATTTTTTCTCCTCCCAATATCATCTAAGCTATCATTTAGGGAATACACTTTAATGTTTTCTTTACTTGCTTTGTGGCAGCTGTTTCTTGTTTTGATTCCTTAGTCAGGAAATGTGGTACAAATAATAAAGATGTTAATCTGTGAAAACAGAGTACTGACTTTCACACTAATGGAATGCTACCACAAATTGAGACTGGAACTGTGACAATCCAGACCAGTGGTTTATATCGTTGAATTACTAAATCCTTTCATAAGCAGCTGGTATGAGTTGTCAGTGGTTGTCAACAACTATGAAGTTCCTGTTAAGGCTACTACAAACGTGTGGAGGTGACTAGACCTCACTTCAGATAATATAGTCTCACATAGCTAATATAATATGGTACCTTTCTAAAGGAAAGATAGATTATTTTAAATCTGTTATTCTGTTGTACTCATTGGTTTGAGTATGGCTTTCTGGTACAATTTACAAAGCCAGTGTTCGTATCAACCTTGTGTCAAACCATTTACATCTTCTCAGCTTTATCACTTACAAGGAGTGATCACAGATTTTTACGATCTGTTATTATTTTGTACTTCCACCTAACTGCTTGTGAAGATTGATCGTTTCCTTAGTTACTTACCTTCATGTGTTTCATCTAGGATAGCTTTCGACCTAGCTTTATCTCCAAAGAATAAATGATATTTAGGCCTATTCCATATGCAACTTCATTTCGTTCTCACCTAAATCGAATGCAATGCAGGAACACCTGTTGGGATCCAGTACTTCGGACAGCTTGAGGAGCATGGTTACTGGGGCAATGAGGTTAAACTGTACGAGCATCATGTCGATGCCCTGTTTGCCATGTTTTTGGCGCAACAAGCCACACATCAGGTACTATGTATGCACCAACAACAAGACATTTCCCAGGCAAGGTCCGAGGATGGTAACTCCAAAAATACATCCTTTCTTGCATATGCTCCCTCCGCTTCAAGGTCACCGCAAATCGCTGCCTTGCTCTCACCGTGTATCGCCTCTAGACGCACCATCAACAACAACAGAAACCTTTTGGACGCTGCAATGCCCTGCTTTTGAACAGCTAGCATATGTCTCCTTGGCGGATGTTTGCATAGTCGCAAAACTTTGACCAGTTGATGGTGATGGTGGCTCTCTTGTCCATTCCTAACATGATGTGACAATCGCCATGCACCTTGCTGTTGCATGCTTGATCTTCAACGCATCATCATAGGAGTGAATGTAGTCCTCGAGGTTTTCTTTGGTGTAGAGGACCTGAAAATAATACATGAGAAAGGAAGGAATTGAGAGGGATGCACCGTGTTATGTATATATGTTGTTGCCATGCCTCTAAGATTATCACCTATCAGCTTCAACTGCACCTGTTTATATCTATACTAAGACTCTTATCTATCTTTGTTTTTGATGCTCTGCTCTGTTTCAAATATCAGTTGTTTAACAACAAACATATAAGTTAGTAGATTCAGGAAGGAGGAAGGGGCGCGCCCCCAACCTGACACCGCCCAGCTCCCGCTCAAGAGGCGCCACCCAGTGGCGCCCCAACCCCTAGTAACTATCTATCTACGCGGCAAACGGCTGGTGGGCTGGACCTGATCCAACACGAGAACGGCTTCGTTTCCTTTTCGCTTTGGACAAAGATGGAGTCGTGTTCTTCTTTGAGTTGTTGGTAGGGTTACTCTGCTCTCTCCAGCCTCTAGAAGAGAGTCTTGATGCCATAATCTGCTACATGTCCGTGCTTCGCTAAATTGAGCTGCAATTACCCGCCTCTAAGCAAATCCGTCCGAAGCTGTGTGTGATTTACAATGGACCTAAACATTCACTATTTTATGAAAAAAAGATTACCGTGGACGGTGCCAAACTTGTAAAGCTTCACCGTCTCCCAATCATTTGTATAGATGTTGTTTTGTGCTATCTCATTTCTTCAGTTTTCTTCTTACAGTTAACCATCGAAGTAATGCCAGCTGATTCAGTGAGGGTGCAGAGGTAGGGTTGCTCCGGGCGAAAGCAGAGGTAGGGTTGCTCCGGGCGAAAGCAGACGGCGCGGTGTCTGCGGATGTTGCTCTCCTCCTGGGGGTCGTTGTGGAGTTCTCCGACCTCCTCCGCTCTCGGGTCACTTTCTTCAAGTGAAAGCCCAGGACCTGCGGCGCAGGACCAGACGATGGCGTGATGCCGCTTCCCCTCCTGAGGGCGTCGTCTTGAAGATCGTGATTCCATGCGTGCTTTCCCAGAGCTGGACTTGCACGACATCGCGGCAGGTGGCCGGCGATGCGCCCAGAGGTGGATCGGTGTTTCCTCCTCCGCATCAAAGACAACGGATCTCGGCGGCGTGGCATAGCGGAGACTCGGCGCCTGATGCGTGTAGATGGACTCGCGCAGGAGGAGGTGGCTGTCTGGCGTCATGGTGGCGTCGATGGCAGAGTGGCCTAACAAGGTAGAAGCCTCAATATCTGCTCTGAAGACGGACCTGCGGAAGATGGCGGCGACGACACATGTGAGTGCGTCAGATCGGTTGGTGCCCTAAACCCGGTATGTGGCTCGGCTGGGGCTTCCGGCTTTTGATGATAGGTTTAGGCGAGTGGTCTGGGTATTTGGCCCAGCTAGTATCCCTTCATCATGTGGATATGAGTAGTGGCATATGTTGCCAAGATGTTGGATTCAGACATATTGTTGTAATACTTTGTAAGGTCCTCGAGAATAATCAATAAAGTGGTCGCATGCATCTCCCAGATGCAGAGGCCGGGGGCCATCCTCCTTTTCTAAAAAAAGCTGATTGAGAAATAGTTATTTCTCACTCACCCTTTAACCATTGAAAAGAGCACCGTAGGATCGAAAGTATGTCTAGGGGGGGGGGGTGATTAGACTACTTGACCAAATAAAACTTATCATTTTCCCAATTTTAGTTCTTGGCAGATTTTAGTAACTTTGGACAAGTCAAGCAATCTTAACATAGTTCAATCAAGCATGCAAAGAGTATATAAGCAGCGGCAAGTAAAGCATGCAATTTGCAAGAATGTAAAAGGAAGGGTTTGGAGGATTCAAACACAATAGGAAACACGGATGTTTTTGTCGTGGTTCCGATAGGTGGTGCTATCGTACATCCACGTTGATGGAGACTTCAACCCATGAAGGGTAACGGCTGCGCGAGTCCACGGAGGGCTCCACCCACGAAGGGTCCACGAAGAAGCAACCTTGTCTATCCCACCATGACCGTCGCCCACGAAGGACTTGCCTCACTAGCGGTAGATCTTCACGAAGTAGGCGATCTCCTTACCCTTACAAACTCCTTGGTTCAACTCCACAATCTTGTCGGAGGCTCCCAAGTGACACCTAGCCAATCTAGGAGACACCATTCTCTAAGAAGTAACAAATGGTGTGTTGATGATGAACTCCTTACTCTTGTGCTTCAAATGATAGTCTTCCCAACACTCAACTCTCTCTCACAGGATATGGATTTGGTGAAAAGAAGATTTGAGTGGAAAGCAACTTGGGGAAGGCTAGAGATCAAGATTCATATGGTAGGAATGTAATATCTTGGCCTCAACACAAGTGTAGGTGGTTCTTTCTCAGAAAAAGTAAGTTGGAAGTGTCGGTTTTTTCTGATGGCTCTCTCCACGAATGAAGAGGAGGTGGAGGGGTATATATAGCATCCACACAAAATCTAACCGTTACACACAACTTGCCAATCTCGGTGGGACCGAATTGATAAACTTGGTCAGACCGATTCAGCAAAGCTAGTGACCGTTAGGATTTTCGGTGAGACCGACATGCAACTCGGTAGGACCGATATGGTTAGGGTTAGGGCATAACGTAATCTCGGTGAGACTGATTTTGGTAATAAGTTAACCAGAGAGTTGGTCAGGTAAACTCGGTGGGACCAATTCGCTCATTTCGGTGAGACTGAAATGTTACGAAAGGGAAACAGAGAGTTTACATTGCAATCTCGGTGGGACCGATCGCTCATCTCGGTGGGACCAAAACGTTACGAAGGGAAACAGAGAGATTACAATCCCATCTCAGTGAGACCGAGATCCCTATCGGTGAGACCGAGTTGCCTAGGGTTTGTGGCAGTGGCTATGACATCTGAACTCGGTGGCACCGGATAGAAAGAATCGGTGGGGTCGAGTTTGACTTTTGGTTTAGGTCATATGTGGATGTGAGAAAGTAGTTGAGGGCTTTGGAGCATATCACTAAGCATTTTGAGCAAGAGCCTCATTAAGCAACACCTCATCCCTCCTTAATAGTATTAGCTTTTCCTATAGACTCAATGTGATCTTGGATCACTAAAATAGAAAATATAGAGTCTTAAGCTTTGAGCTTGAGCCAATCCTTTTGTCCTTAGCATTTTAAGGGGTCCACTTTTCTCATCCATGCCATGCCAATCATTGAGCTTTCCTGAGATATTAATCTTGAAATAGTATTAGCTCAATGAGCTATATGTTGTTAGGAATTAACAAAACCACCTAGGGATAATTGCACTTTCAAGCACCAACAGGGCTGGCCAGTTCATTCCATACAGATTTCCGCTTTTTACTGATTAGAAATGACTCTTTTTAGAAAAAAGATGATATACCCCCGTCTCATGCATCTGGACGATGCATGAAACCATTTCATTAATTATTCATAAAGATCTTACAAAGTAATACATCAGTGAGCCTGAAACTACCAACTTGACAACACCTATCGCTTCTCATATTCCCTGATGATGAAAGGGTGACGAATGTCCGAACCGAATACCAAACAGACATCGCACGAAAGCCTAACATCTAAAGCCGAATGGCCCAGCCAGGCCACGATGCCGACACTGGGTCACACCGGACTGGCGCACCCTCTGAGGCTGCCACCGCCATCATCCACTGATCCATCTTCAGAGCATGTGCAGACGCATCGACTTTGCCAGGACTGTCATCGACTCCACCACGCCGCCAAACAACGCCACCTCCTTGCACGCGTCCATCATCACACCTCCGCCGCCAAGACCCTGCTGCACCACGCCGCTAAGATCCATCGTCTTCGATGCGGTAAATGAAACACCGCTCCACCACTTATCTCCCCCATCCGACAGCTGCTGCAAAAACGATGCCCCGATGAGGGAGAGCGACGCCTCCCGTGCTGCCATCATCCGAACCGGGAAACCGGGTTTAGGTTCTCACACGGAGCAGCGCAAGCAAGTCGACGGTAACTACAGTGGCGATGTCTTCAACAAGATAACGATGCGAAAACGCCGCCATCGCCCGCCATGACCGGAGTCATAACACGGTTTTCACCGGCAGTATCGTCCCCACTCGACGCCAGGACTGGATGCGAGATACCACAACCAGTCGGCCAACCACCTCCGGCGAAGGAGACGGCCACCACCGACGTGCCAGGGCCGGAGCTCGGAGCCCCCGACGTCCTCGTGTTGCAAGTCCAACCCAGAAGCCGCTTGACGTCGCCAGATCAGCGGAGATGCACGACAACATGTGGAGCGGCCCGTTGAAGCCCATCTGGGCCCAGATCGAACGCCCTAGCCGCCCCCGCAGAGATCTCGCCGTCGCCAGCTCCAGCACGCCGACCCTGGTCTCCGCTGGCCCGCGCCACCGCCCTTGATCCGGCTGGAGTAGAACGCCGTTGCCAGCTCCAGCACGCCGACCCTGGTCTCCGCTGGCCCACGCCACCGCCCTTGATCCGATCGGAGTAGAACACCGCCGCCTAGATCCAGCCCGGGCCGAGGAGGATTGACGTCGCCGCCGCTGCGGCCCGTAGGCTTAGCCTGCAACACCCTCGGCGACAGCGGCGGGAGGTGGGGGTTGCTGGTGGCAACTGGAGGCGGCCGGCGGGGTTGCGCTGGTGCGGCGTGGCGCTGCCGCACGCGGGGGGGGGGGGGGGGCTACCGATTAGAAATGTAGCTTCGACCAGAAATTTTGCCCCAAATAAATAAGATACGCTAAGCATAGCAGTAGCACCGATTCAGCAACCTAAAGCTTGAATGAACATGAGTCATACATGTCACTGACAAAACCTAGAAGCGTTACTAATAGAGAATATATATATATATATATATACTGCTTGCTGTCATCGCAACCACTACATAATTAAGCTGGTCTGTGATCCATGGAGCCTAGGGAAACCTGGAAGCTTGGGCAGTTCTAACTTCTAACCAAAGGAGCGTCGAATCCCTCGAATGCAATCTCACTGAGGAGAGGACCCAGAGTTCCAAACCGAGATTAGTACTAGTTGGCTGCATTGCATGAGCAGCTAGGGCGCCGCCGCTGGCGAGGGCTTGAAGGGAGACACGAATCTTCCCCCATTGCCGCCGTTGGATGGAGACTGGTCCCAGACCTTGACGATCTCGACGCGTACAACGCTGTGAGGGCCTTCCCTTGGACAGACGCCACCGCCGCCATTCCAACCACCGCACTTGATCCGAAGCTCGTGGGGGATGTCGCAAGGATTCTCCAGCCGGACGACCAGGCGGAGCCTGGAGAGTTCAGGCGCGGCGAAGCAGGCGGGGTCAATCTCGACGACGAGCCCGATGCTGGAGCAGTTGGAGCTGATGTCCTTCTCCGTCCACCCCTCCCTGGGGTAGTTGTGCAGGTTGATGTGCACGAGGTAGTCCAGCCGGGAGCCCGGGGCGGGCAGCAGTTCCTCTGCTGCCGCCGGCTGCTTGTCCGGCACGACCTGCGGCGAGGGCTTAAACGGAGACACGTATCTCCCATTGCCGTCGTTGGACCGGGACAGGTCCCAGACCTTGACGATCTCGACTGGCATGGTGGTGCGCGCGACTTCCATGGGACAGACGTGGCCGCTGCCATAGAAACCGACGTACCGAATCCGGAGCTCGCAGGCGATTTCACGAGGGTGCTCCACCTGGACGACGAGCCAGGGCGGGGAGAGCTCCGGCGCGGCGAAGCAGGCAGGGTCGATCTCGACCACGTGGCCGATGCTGGAGCAGTTGGAGTGGATGTCATCCTCCGCGCGCTCCTCCTTGGGGTAGTTGTGCAGGTTGATGTGGATGAGGTAGTCTGCCCGGGCAGGGCGGCTGTTCTTCAGGTCTTGGCCGATTTGTACCGAGTAGCCGTCGAGCTCGAAAAGCTGCTTGGCGATGGCCGCCACCCGGTCCTCCGGCATGGCGAAGAGCAGGCACATGTCGGCCATCATCGGAGTGACAGCGAGGAGCTCGAACTGCAGGTCCGGCGCCGCGGCGTGGATGGCGGAGCGGACGAGGGCCTTCGTGTCCGCGACCTCGAGGCCGCGGCCTCGGGGTCGGGGGTGATGAAGGCGTAGCCGGTGCACCTGGCCTCGAGGTCCATCTCGGGGGTCATCCGCGGGTACACCGTGGGGCCCCGGAGCGGGCGGCCGAAGTGAACCACCGGGTCCGGAGCCCCGTGGCGGGCCGCAGATGCAAGGACGGGGTAGTCGAGGGACTTGGGCGTGCAGACGTAGGCCGGGCGGCCCTTGGGCGCCTCCGGCCGAGAGGCGGCGGTGGGGCGGCGGGAGCAGGAGCGGGAGCGGCCGCGCGACATCTTGCTTGCAGTTGTAGTTGCCCTTCTCTCTCAACACCGACGACAGCGCACAAGAGGAAGACAGGAGTGGAGGAAGCCGAGAAGAGAGTCTGGTGGAGGACCAAGGAAGAGGAATGGGTGTGGCACATCACAACATTCACTCCGGCCTACACGGTGGGTGGTGGCGCAGAGATACCTCTCCGACAATCGGAGTGACAAATCCTAATCTCAAAATACGCCAACCCAACATGTACCTTTGAAGACACATGTAGAGCTCCTTTATAATCACCCAGTTACGTTGTGACGTTTGGTAGCACACAAAGTGTTCCTCCGGTAAACGGGAGTTGCATAATCTCATAGTCATAGGAACATGTATAAGTCATGAAGAAAGCAATAGCAACAAACTAAACGATCAAGTGCTATGCTAACGGAATGGGTCAAGTCAATCACATCATTCTCTAATGATGTGACCCCGTTAATCAAATGACAACTCATGTCTATGGCTAGGAAACTTAACCATCTTTGATTCAACGAGCTAGTCAAGTAGAGGCATACTAGTGACACTCTATTTGTCTATGTATTCACACATGTATTATGTTTCCGGTTAATACAATTCTAGCATGAATAATAAACATTTATCATGAAATAAGGAAATGAATAATAACTTTATTATTGCCTCTAGGGCATATTTCCTTTAGTCTCCCACTTGCACTAGAGTCAATAATCTAGTTCACATCGCCATGTAATTTAACATCAATAGTTCACATCACCATGTGATTAACACCCATAGTTCACATCGTCATGTGACCAACACCCAAAGGGTTTACTAGATTCAATAATCTAGTTCACATCGCTATGTGATTAACACCCAAAGAGTACTAAGGTGTGATCATGTTTTGCTTGTGAGGGAAGTTTAGTCAACGGGTCTGTCACATTCAGATCCATATGTATTTTGCAAATTTCTATGTCAACAATGCTCTGCACGGAGCTACTCTAGCTAATTGCTCCCACTTTCAATATGTATCCAGATTGAGACTTAGAGTCATCTGGATCAGTGTCAAAACTTGCATCGACGTAACCCTTTACGACGAACCTTTTGTCACCTCCATAATCGGGAAACATATCCTTATTCCACTAAGGATAATTTTGACCAATGTCCAGTGATCTACTCCTAGATCACTATTGTACTCCTTTGCCAAACTTAGGGCAGGGTATACAATAGGTCTGGTACACAGCACGACATACTTTACAGAACCTATGGCTGAGGCATAGGGAATGACTTCATTCTCTCTCTATCTTCTGCCGTGGTCGGGTCTTGAGTCTTACTCAACTTCACACCTTTGTAACACAGGAAAGACTCCTTCTTTGATTGTTCCATTTTGAACTACTTCAAAATCTTGTCAAGGTATGTACTCATTGAAAAACTTATCAAGTGTCTTGATCTATCTCTATAGATCTTGATGCTCAATATGTAAGCAGCTTCACCGAGGTCTTTCTTTGAAAAACTCCTTTCAAACATTCCTTTATGCTTTGCAGAATAAATCTACATTATCTCCGATCAACAATATGTCATACACATATACTTATCAGAAATGTTGTAGTGCTCCCACTCACTTTCTTGTAAATACAGGCTTCACCGTAAGTCTGTATAAAATTATATGCTTTGATCAACTTATCAAAGCGTATATTCCAACTCCGAGATGCTTGCACCAGTTCATAGATGGATCGCTGGAGCTTGCATATTTTGTTAGCACCTTTAGGATTGACAAAACCTTCTGGTTGCATCATATACAACTCTTCTTTAATAAATCCATTAAGGAATGCAGTTTTGTTTATCCATTTGCCAGATTTCATAAAATGTGGCAATTGCTAACATGATTCGGACAGACTTAAGCATAGGTACGAGTGAGAAATTCTCATCGTGGTCAACACCTTGAACTTGTCGAAAACCTTTTGCGACAATTCTAGCTTTGCAGATAGTAACACTACTATCAACGTCCGTCTTCCTCTTGAAGATCCATTTAATCTCAATGGCTCGCCGATCTTTGGGCAAGTCAATCAAAGTCTATACTTTATTCTTATACATGGATCTCATCTCAGATTTCATGGCCTCAAGCCATTTCGTGGAATCTGGACTCATCATCGCTTCCTCATAGTTCATAGGTTCGTCATGGTCAAGTAACATGACCTCCAGAACATGATTACCATACCACTCTGGTGCGGATCTCACTCTGGTTTACCTACAAGGTTTGATAGTAACTTGATCTGAAGTTACATGATCATCATCATTAGCTTCCTCACTAATTGGTGTAGGAGTCACAGAAACAGATTTCTGTGATGAACTACTTTCCAATAGGGAGCAGGTACAGTTACCTCATCAAGTTTTACTTTCCTCCCACTCACTTCTTTCAAGAGAAACTCCTTCTCTAGAAAGGATCCATTCTCAGCAATGAATAACTTGCCTTTGGATCTGTGATAGAAGGTGTACCCAATATTTTCTTTTGGGTATCCTATGAAAACGCACTTCTCCGATTTGGGTTTGAGCTTATCAGGTTGAAACTTTTCCACATAAGCATTGCAACCTCAAACTTTAAGAAACGACATCTTTGGTTTCTTGCCAAACCATAGTTCGTACGGTGTCGCCTCAATGGATTTAGATGGTGCCCTTTTTAACGTGAATGCAGCTGTCTCTAATGCATAACCCCAAAACTATAGTGATTAATCGGTAAGAAACATCATAGATTGCACTATATCCAATAATAGTACGGTTATGACGTTCGGACACACCATTATGCTGTGGTGTTCCAGGTGGCATGATTTTGTGAAACTATTCCACATTGTTTTAATTGAAGACCAAACTCGTAACTCAAATATTTGTCTCTGCGATCAGATCGTAGAAACTTTATTTTCTTGTCACGATGATTTTCCACTTCACTCTGAAGTTCTTTGAACTTTTCAAATATTTCAGACTTATGTTTCATCAAGTAGATATACCCATATCTACTCAAATCATCTGTGAAGGGCAGAAAATAACGATACCCGCCGCGAGCCTCAACACTCATCGGACTGCATACATTAGTATGTATTATTTCCAATATGTCAGTTGCTCGCTCCATTGTTCCGGAGAACGGAGTCTTAGTCATCTTGCCCATGAGGCATGGTTCGCAAGCATCAAATGATTCATAATCAAGTGATTCCAAAAGCCCATCAGCATGGATTTTCTTCATGCGCTTTACACCAATATGACCTAAACGGCAGTGCCACAAATAAGTTGCACTATCATTATTAACTTTACATCTTTTGGCTTCAATATTATGAGAATGTGTATCACCACAATCGAGATCCAACAAACCATTTTCATTGGGTGTATGACCATAGAAGGTTTTATTCATGTAAACAGAACAATAATTTATTCGCTTACTTAAATGAATAACCATATTGCAATAAACATGATCAAATCATATTCATGTTCAACGCAAACACCAAATAACACTTATTTAGGTTCAACACTAATCCCGAAAGTATAGGGAGTGTGCGATGATGATCATATCAATCTTGGAACCACTTCCAACACACATCGTCACTTCGCCCTTAACTAGTCTCTGTTCATTCTGCAACTCCCGTTTCGAGTTACTACTCTTAGCAACTGAACCAGTATCAAATACCAAGGGGTTGCTACGAACAATAGTAAAATACACATCAATAATCTGTATATCAAATATACCTTTGTTCACTTTGCCATCCTTTCTTATCCGCCAAATACTTGGGGTAGTTCCGCTTGCAGTGACCAGTCCCTTTGCAGTAGAAGCACTTAGTCTCAGGCTTAGGTACAGACTTGGGTTTTCACTTGAGTAGTAACTTGCTTGCCGTTCTTCTTGAAGTTCCCCTTTCTTCCCTTTGTCCCTTTACTTGAAACTAGTGGTTTTGTTTACCATCAACACTTGATGCTTTTCTTGATTTCTACCTTCGTCGATTTTAGCATCACGAAGAGTTTGGGAATCGTTTCCGTTATCCCTTGCATATTATAGTTCATCACGAAGTTCTACTAACTTGGTGATGGTGACTAGAGAATTCTGTCAATCACTATTTTATCTGGAAGATTAACTCCCACTTGATTCAAGCGATTGTAGTACCCAGACAATCTGAGCACATGCTCACTGCTTGAGCTATTCTCCTCCATCTTTTAGCTATAGAACTTGTTGGAGACTTCATATCTCTCAAAACGGGTATTTGCTTAAAATATTAACTTCAACTCCTGGAACATCCATATGATCCATGACGTTCAAAATGTCTTTGAAGTCCCGATTCTAAGCTGTTAAGCATGGTGCACTAAACTATCAAGTAGTCATCATATTGAGCTAGCCAAACGTTCATGATGTCTGCATCTGCTCCTGCAATAGGTCTGTCACCTAGCGGTGCATTAAGGACATAATTCTTCTATGCAGCAATGAGGATAAACCTCAGATCACGGATCCAATCCGCATCATTGCTACTAACATCTTTCAACTTAGTTTTCTCTAGGAACATATCAAAAATAAAACAGGGGAGCTAAACGCGAGCTATTGATCTACAACATAGATATGCTAATACTACCAGGACTAAGTTCATGATAAATTTAAGTTCAATTTAATCATATTACTTAAGAACTCCCACTTAGATCGAGATCCCCCTAATCCTCTAAGTGATCACGTGATCCAAATCAACTAAACCATGTCCGATCATCACGTGAGATGGAGTAGTATCAATGGTGAACATCAATATGTTGATCATATCTACTATATGATTCACGCTCGACCTTTCGGTCTCCGTGTTCCGAGGCCATATCTGTTATATGCTAGGCTCGTCAAGTTTAACATGAGTATTCCGCGTGTGCAACTGTTTTGCACCCGTTGTATTTGAACATAGAGCCTATCACACCCGATCATCACGTGGTGTCTCAGCACAAAGAACTTTGGCAACATAAACGATAAACATCACATGCAATCAATATAAGTGATATGATATGGCCATCATCATCTTGTACTTGTGATCTCCATCTCCGAAGTACCGTCATGATCATCATTGTCACCGGCACGACACCTTGATCTCCATCATAGCATCGTTGTCGTCTCGCCAATCTTATGCTTCCACGACTATCGCTACCGCTTAGTGATAAAGTAAAGCATTACAGCGCGGTTGCATTGCATACAATAAAGCGACAACCATATGGCTCCTGCCAGTTGCCGATAACTCGGTTACAAAACATGATCATCTCATACAATAAAATTTAGCATCATGTCTTGACCATATCACATCACAACATGCCCTGCAAAAACAAGTTAGACGTCCTCTACTTTGTTGTTGCAAGTTTTACGTGGTTGCTACGGGCTTAGCAAGAACCGTTCTTACCTACGCATCAAAAACTACAACGATAGTTTGTCAAGTTGGTGCTGTTTTAACCTTCGCAAGGACCGGGCGTAGCCACACTTGGTTCAACTAAAGTTGGAGAAACTGACACCCGCCAGCCACCTGTGTGCAAAGCACGTCGGTAGAACCAGTCTCGCGTAAGTGTACGCGTAATGTCGGTCCGGGCCGCTTCATCCAACAATACCGCCGAACCAAAGTATGACATGCTGGTAAGCAGTATGACTTATATCGCCCACAACTCACCTGTGTTCTACTTGTGCACAACCTCAACGCATAAAACCTAGGCTCGGATGCCACTGTTGGGGAACGTAGTAATTTCAAAAAAATTCCTACGCACACGCAAGATCATGGTGATGCATAGCAACGAAAGGGGAGAGTGTTGTCTACGTACCCTCGTAGACCGGAAGCGGAAGCGTTATAACAACGCGGTTGATGTAGTCGTACGTCTTCACGGCCCAACCGATCAAGCACCGAAACTACGACACCTCCGAGTTCTAGCACACGTTCAGCTCGATGGCGATCCCCGTTCTCTGATCCAGCAGAATGTCGGGGAAGAGTTCCGTCAGCACGACGGCGTGGTGACGATCTTGATGTTCTATCGTCGCAGGGCTTCGCCTAAGCACCGCTACAATATTATCGAGGATTATGGTGGAGGGGGGCACCGCACACGGCTAAGAGATCAATAATCAATTGTTGTGTCTATGGGGTGCCCCTTGCCCCCGTATATAAAGGAGCAAGCGAGGGAGGCGGCCAGCCTAGGAGGAGGGCGCGCCAAGGGGGGAGTCCTACTCCCACCGGAAGTAGGACTCCTCCTTCCCTTGTTGGAGTAGGAGAGAAGGAAAGAGGGGGAGAGGAACAAGGAAAAGGGGGCTGCACCCCTTGTCCAATTCGGACCAGAGGGGGGACGCGCCTCCTTCGTTTTGGCCTCTCTCCTCTATTCCCGTATGGCCCAATAAGGCCCATATACTCCCCGGCGAATCCCCGTAACTCTCCGGTACTCCGAAAAATACCCGAATCACTCGAAACCTTTCCGATGTCCGAATATAGTCGTCCAATATATCGATCTTTACGTCTCGACCATTTCGAGACTCCTCGTCATGTCCCCGATCTCATCCGGGACTCCGAACTCCTTCGGTACATCAAAACTCATAAACTCATAATATAACTGTCATCGAAACCTTAAGCGTGCGGACCCTACGGGTTCGAGAACAATGTAGACATGACCGAGACACGTCTCCGGTCAATAACCAATAGCGGAACCTGGATGCTCATATTGGCTCCCACATATTCTACGAAGATCTTTATCGGCCAGGCCGCATAACAACATACGTTGTTCCCTTTGTCATCGGTATGTTACTTGCCGAGATTCGATCGTCAGTATCTCAATACCTAGTTCAATCTCGTTACCGGCAAGTCTCTTTACTCGTTTCGTAATACATCATCCTGCAACTAACTCATTAGTTGCAATGCTTGCAAAGCTTAAGTGATGTGCATTACCGAGAGGGCCCAGAGATACCTCCCCGACAATCGGAGTGACAAATCCTAATCTCGAAATACGCCAACCCAACAAGTACCTTCGGAGACACCTATAGAGCACCTTTATAATCACCCAGTTACGTTGTGACGTTTGGTAGCACACAAAGTGTTCCTCCGGTAAACGGGAGTTGCATAATCTCATAGTCATAGGAACATGTATAAGTCATGAAGAAAGCAATAACAACAAACTAAACGATCAAGTGTTATGCTAACGGAATGGGTCAAGTCAATCACATCATTCTCTAATGATGTGACCCCGTTAGTCAAATGACAACTCATGTCTATGGCTAGGAAACTTAACCATGTTTGATTCAACGAGCTAGTCAAGTAGAGGCATACTAGTGACACTTTGTTTGTCTATGTATTCACACATGTATTATGTTTCCGGTTAATACAATTCTAGCATGAATAATAAACATTTATCATGAAATAAGGAAATAAATAATAACTTTATTATTGCCTCTAGGGCATATTTCCTTCAGCATGTACTACTAGGATGGTCACATAGGCAAGACACCGCATTATTCCATGGATGTGCATGTCCATTTATTCGGGTTTTCAAGTTTTTAAAAAGCCATATCTTTTAAACCGTGATTCGGAATTTAGATCCGTTTTCACTATTGGAATCCTCGCGACGAGATCTTTGAAACTAGATCCCGCATGGGTATGTTTTGACGAATTTTGTTTGATGTCAACTTTGATGCTATGTTGTGCAACTCTATTACTGATTGTGCAACTTTATTATTATATCGTGCAACTTTTTTTTCCAAAACTAATGTTTGGAGTTGCACCTTCGTATGAGGTTACAACCTAGCAACCACGACAACTTTGATGTGCAACTAGTCTATTGTCTTGACGAAAGTCGATGTACAACATCCTCTTGTAATGTAGTCTAGTTGCACACACATTGATATTTAGTTGACAGGAAGACTAGTTGCACACACATATGCTCAGTTGGCTTGTAATTTAGTCTAGTTGCACACACATTGATGTTTAGTTGATAGGACACTAGTTGCACACACATATGCTCAATTGGCGCGGCAATCTAGTCTAGTGCACACACGTTGATGTTTAGTTGGCAGGACTTTTTTGACACACACACATATGCTTAGTTGGCGCGGCAATTTAGTCTAATTGCACACACATTGATGTTTAGTTGGCAGGACACTAGTTGCACACACATATGCTCAGTTGGCGCGACAATCTAGTCTAGTTGCACATACATTGATGTTTAGTTGGCAGAAAGACTAGTTCGTCGAAACATCCCCATGCAGGATCTAGTTTCGAAGAGCACGTCACGAGGATTTCAACAGTGAAAACGGATCTTAATTCCGACATGCAGATTAAAAATTATGTTTTTTTAGTTTTTAAACCATGAATTAAATACATCAAAAAAATAAAACGCATGCACTGAAGGGATGGTTGTGCAGACATTTAAGGACCAGGTGAAAAACTTTCTTAATTAGGATGGTTAATTAGGAAGAGGACACAAAATTTCTAGTTTAAGCCGGCTGCTCGCGTAGGCTAAGCGAGCAGCCGACCGCTCGCTAAACTTGGCCTTATATCATTAGAAACTTCTTTTCACGTACAAATTTGATGGCGCTATATGTAATATACATGTCAGTATTATTGTGCTTACCCGTTGACAAAGATAACCTTGGAAAACGTATGAAGGGAGTGCTTTTCTTTTTTGTTGCAATGACCAGAATTATGTGGGAAAAGAACGGCTTCAATTGAAGCAATTGCTCCAAGATAATTGTTGTTTTTTCCTTAAATTTGTTCCCTGTCACCTAAGAGCAAGTACAATAGTGAGGTCTTCTGAAATACGCATATACGCTACATATCACCATCCAAACGTTCGTCTATACTCCAACTAGCACATCCAGCTGTCCGAATCACGATGGCATGCGCGCCGTCGATGCCCTGTGTGCAGCTGCCGCTGCGTGCAGGGATGCACTTCTCGCGGACGCCCTGGACGCAGCAGCAGCTGATCGCATCTATCTAGCCGATCGTCCTGGCGAGGTGATCCGTGCGCTAAAGTTTGTTAAAACGAGAAAAGGCGAGATACATTGGTCCATAACTGCGAATACCATTGACCGCGTGGGTCTGGTGGGCTTGTGGGGGTACACGTCTGACGCAAAAGGACCTTTTGCGTAGAGCATGCGTGTGTCAGCCCTTTCATTACTCGGCGGGCGTGGTACTATCGTAGCCAAATTACTGTCCTGCGTCTCGCACCACCGTACTAAGCCGGAAGCAATTGGGGCGCTGGAGGTCCGTCTGGATCTGGCCATGGCGATTCCTAGAGCGACGACGCCGGCGTTGGCCTCTGGGTGAGTTAAACTCTGGCGCCATCCTTGCTCTCCATCGTCTTTAGGACTTACGAGTTTTCTCCGGGGCGCCACTACTGTAGATGGATGGGGGCGGCAACCGATTCAGCTGTGCGCGAGGGGGCGTCTGTTTGGGGGCGCCGCCGGTCTCGTCATGGCCGATCAGGTCAGGATGGAGCACGGCCCGGTTGGCGACTTGTCTGATGCCGAGTTGTCCGGCGCGTCCTGCACGAGTTCAGTTCTGGTGGCGGAAAGTGTGGCGTCGGCAGGCGCAGGCAACGTGGCGTGCGCTGTCAGACTCGTGCAGCGCGATTCAGTCCTTCAGCCCCGGTGCTCCGACGGTGGCAAACACCAGGACAAAATTACTGTTCTGACCTAAAAGGCTAACAAAATCCCTATTTGACCTCGTTTAAAAAAATCGATTTTGACCTCTTTGGGTGACGCCAACATCCCTGGCGTCTGGGTTGCGAAACAGACGCCAGGAACCCTGGCGTCTGGCCCCTGGCCCGCACTGCCCGCCTGCCCGTTGACCTGCTGACGTGGCAAAGGGGCCAGACGCCAAGGACCCTGGCGTCTGGCCCTGGTAAGTGGATAACCCACGGGAAAGTGTGTGGGACCCACCCCACACACTTTCCCCAATCCACAACCCAAGCTTGAAGAACACTTGGAGCTCCCACACTCTCTCCCACCCCTCAAGCTCCCCCTCAAATCCTCTCCAAAAGGTGCATCCCTTAGGTGGACATTTCCATCACTTTGTTGCTCTTGATAATCTCCCCCAAATCATCCAATTATTTTTTGTTAAATCTTGTTATTTTGGTTGCATTTTATACATGTTGGTGGAACCCTAGTTTTTGTTTTCTCCCTTATGTTAGTGTGAATGGCTTGGTTAACTTTGATAATATAGTGATATGCATGGTGTGTAGTAGGAATATATGCTTGTCGAGTAGAAAGATTGAGGGTTAGGGTTAGTTAGTGATTAGGGTTAACTTTGCTTAATGTGTGTTAATTAGTGATACTTTTTTGACCATGGCAATAATTTAGTGTTGATATGATTTGGATATAATGAGATGTATTTGGATAAACACCAATTCTCATTGAAGTCTTAAATGCATTCATGCTATTTTTAGATGGAGAGACTTGTTAATGTTCATTACACGGGTGAGGAACCATTGGTTTTTGGTACAAGCCCTAGCTATGAGGATATTGTTGCAAAAGTGAGACAAGTCTTAAAGTGGATGGACACCAGTGTTGATGTTAAGTTAATAGGAAGGTATGATGTTGGAGTTGGAGCCAAATCTCGCTTGAAAAGTATGCCTATCACCTCGGATTTGCATTGAGATGTATACAAGGAAAAAGTTTCCCAATCGGAAGACAAGTCACTTGAATTGTTTGCCACCAAGGTTGAATCTCCTCGGTTTACCTTTGATTTGAACCGGCATGTCTCTTCCCCAATGGATGACATGAGCGAGAGGACAATGGTGCCACTTGTTGAGCATAGGGTTGTGGTTGATGCCCCCAATGCTTATTGCCAACCACGTCCCCGTGTACCATCTATTAAAGCAAATGAGGTTGAGTTGTATGCCCCCAATGCTTCTAGCCAACCACCAACTAGCCAAGCAAATGAATTTGAGGTGATTGCTAGTGATGAAGTAATTCAAGAGGATGAAGATGCTTATGATGACGACGAAGAGCAAGAGGAAGGGTTTCATGGTAATGATGTTGGTGACTTGGATGCGTACATAGCGCAAAAGGACATGGATCGTGACTTGCCTTTTAGTCGTCAATATGCGTATGTCTCGGATGACGAGGGTCCAGTTGAACAGTTGGACGAGGATGGATTCACAAAGGAGGAAAACCAAATCCACTTTGAGCTGACGGGCTTAGAAAAAAGAACTCACTTGTTTAAAGATCTCAGCCTTGCCCATAAAGCTATTGTTGACGGTGGAATGAGAATGACGGCGATTGAGCCAACACCATGCCCGGATCCAGGAGAACCAAGGGTGGAGAATGAGGACGAGAATGCTTATTTGAAGAAAGGAGTGAAGTTTCTGAGCTTGCCTATGCTGAAGTTTTGGTTGGCTGACTATGCCATTCGAAACCATAGGCCAATTTATGTTGAGTACTCCGACATGAAGTTGCGTTACACCGTGGTGTGTGAGCAAGAAGGATGCCCATGGAAGGTTCGTGCAAGAAAGCTTAAAGAAACCAAAGAATGGGTGTTAAAAAGTTGTGTTTCCACTCATAGATGCAAACCGCCATCGAAACGACTTAGAAAGACACACCGTCAACTCACATCTGAGTATTTCGGATACAAATGGATGAAAGACATAGGCTTTGATCCCACTGTGAAAGTGAGGTTTCTCATGCGGACGGTGAAAAAACAATTTGGTTATGAAGTCAAGTATGGGAAGGCATGGAAGGCAAAGGCAAATGCTATTAGGATGTTGTATGGTGGTTATGAAGAAGCATACAACCAGCTCCCAAGGTTGTTGGCCGCGATTGCACATAGGAACCCGGGCATGTTTCATGTGGTCGAGGATCACGAGGGAGTGTTCCACCGTGCCTTCTGGAGTTATGGACAATGCGTGGAGGTGTTTCAGCATTGTCGTCCGGTCTTGTCTATAGATGGCACGTTCTTGACCGGTAGATACAAGGGCACACTAATGGTAGCAATGGCGCACTCATCAAACGACAACGTGTTGCCGTGTGTATTTGCTTTGGTGCCTTCCGAGCACCAAGACAACTGGGAGTGGTTCATGGGTCATGTTAGGCACAACGTGATTGGGGCTAGGGAGGTATGCATCATATCGGACAGGCATCATGGCATACTCAAGGCAATGGACATTGTTATTCCAGGATTTCCAAAGCTTCACCACAGATGGTGCATGAGGCATTTCGTGGCCAACTTTTACCGGGCATGTAAGAGCAAGGAGCTCAGCAAAGACCTTACCCATCTATGTGTGGCCTTCACCACCCAAGGTTTCGATGCTCGGTACAACAAACTCTTTGCAGCGGTGAACGAAGGGGGAAAAGAGTTCTTAACTAGGAATTTAAGCGAGAAGCACAAGTGGGCACGCGCTCATGACGATGGTGGTAGGCGATATGGCGACATGACGAGCAATCTGGTAGAATGTTTCAACAATGTGCTGAAGGGTGCTCGTGCATTGCCGGTGACTGCAATAGTGGAGTACACATTCTTCAAGCTTAATGAGTACTTTCAGAGGCATTCTGAAGAGACTGCAAAATGGATAGGTGAAAAAAAGGATTATCCGGAAAAGGTTGATGAATGGTTGCAGTTACAAGCAAGCAAGTCTTCACAGCAACAAGTTATCATATTCGACAGAACTGAAATGATCTATCAAATTGATGAGCCAGGTGGCACAACACGAGACGGTAGACAATATGGTGGTGCTGCATTTGAGGTGCGTCTGAAGACTCGGTGGTGCCAGTGCGAGAGGCCTAGTAAGTATCATTGGCCATGCTCGCATTTGATAACGGCGGCGAAGGCGAGAAACATACATGTTTGTGATGGAAAAACTGTGCAGATGCAAGAGTTCCATGTGGAAGCTACTAGGTTGACATGGGCACCAAGATTTCACCCTTTCTTGGACCAATCACAGTGGCCTGAGTACCATGGCCCTCATATTAGGCCAGACCCTCTTCTGAAGGTGGAGACCAAGGGTAGAAGGAGAACTAAGAGGTTCAGGGGTGATATGGATGACCTGGCCGGATACACTGGCATGAAACAATTTGGTAGCGGTCATTTCATGGAGGCTCCTGACACTATCAACTGTGAGGTGTGCGGTGAAGGGGGACACAATGAGCGGACATGCAAGAATAGGAAAACCAAAAAAAGAAAAACAAGTCGTGGAGGTGGCACCGATGGTAAACGAGGTGGAAGAGGTGATGGTGGTGGTGGTAAAGGAAGCACAAGTGCTAGAGGTGGTGGTCGAGCAGGCACAAGTGCTAGAGGTGGTGGTCGAGCAAGCACAAGTGCTAGAGGTGGTGGTGGTCGAAGAGGAAGCACAAGTGCTAGAGGTGGTGGTGGTCGGAGAGGAAGCACAAATGCTAGAGGTGGTGGTGGTCGGAGAGGAAGCACAAGTGCTAGAGGTGGTGGTGGTCGGAGAGGAATGGTTGATAATGGATCGGCCTTCGGTTATTTGCTTAATCCAGATGGTTGATCTAATAATAATGGTATATTATTTGTTCTTAAAATTCCTAGCATTTATTGATTTACTGTATTTACACATGTATCTCTTTGTGTCTTGTGCTAACAATTGTTCTTTTTGTAGGCATGGCTTCATCCGGTTCCAGGACGAGGCCGGCGTGCGCGGACCAAGAGGACATGCCGAAGACGTGGATGGAGGCCACGTTGGACAAGGAGAAGGAGAAGGATGTGCCCACACCACCATGTTGGTGTGGTGATGTTTGCAAGCTGAAGGTGTCCACGGATCGCAAGAAGTCATGGACAGAAGGTAGAAGGTTTTTCATGTGTCCCAACTATGCACATGATCGTCGAAGGCCAACTAACGCATATGACATACCACCGGTATGTTGGGTGTACATACAAAAAACCTCATCAAGTTTGAACTCATATTACTAACAAAAACATGACTTTTATGTAGTCGCCTCCTCCACTTTGCAAGTACTTCACTTGGATAGATCACGAGGTACCAAAAGATGTCCAAGAGGACCAACAACGAGATTACTTACGGAGGCAGCGCCTGTTCGAGGAGTCCTTTGCACGGGGATTGGAGCATGAGCGTCGTGAGAAGGAGAAGAATGAGCGCAAGAAGCGTGATCAAGAGAGGGCACGCAAAGAGAAGGAGGCTCGTCAAGAAGAGAGGGCAAGAAAACTTGCAAGGGCTCGCGATGCACGAGAGGAGGATGAGGCACGTGACAAGAAGGGAAAGTGGCCCCGTACTACTCAGTAGACAAATGAAAAGGCACCGGCGTCGATGATGGAATATCGATACTTTGTTTAATGTATGAACTTGTCATTCGAGACCGTGTGTGGTCATGAACTACTTATGTCATTTGAGACATCATGTGTGAACTTGTTATTCGAGACCTATTTAAAATTATGTGTAATGCTTTGTTCATATTTTTGTTTGATTTACAATGTTTAAAAGTCTGTGCAACCTATTTGAAATTATGTGCAAACTATCCAGAGAGCATTTTGCCCATCCGAAAAGCGACAAGAACATGACCAGAGAGCATTTTGCCTATCCAGAGAGCCAGACGCCATGAACTCTGGCGTCTGGCTCCCTATCCAGACCAGACGCCAAGGTCCCTGGCGTCTGGCTCGTTTTGGTCGCGTAGGAGACCAGACACCTGTCTGATCATCCAGAGAGCCAGACGCCAGGAACCCTGGTGTCTGGGTCCATATCCAGACCAGACGCCAAGGTCCCTGGCATCTGGCTCGTTTTGGTCGCGCAGGAGACCAGACACCTGTCTGATCATCCAGAGAGCCAGACGCCAGGAACCCTGGTGTCTGGGTCCATATCCAGACCAGACGCCAAGGTCCCTGGCGTCTGGCTCGTTTTGGTCGCGCAGGAGACCAGACACTTGTCTGCCCGATCCAGAGAGCCAGACGCCAGGCACCCTGGCGTCTGGCTCGTTTTGGTCGCACAGGAGACCAGACAATTGTCTGATCTGTCTGATGCCCGATCCAGAGAGCCAGATGCCAGGCACCCTGGCGTCTGGGTCTCCAGACCCAGACGCCAAAGTCCCTGGCGTCTGGCTCCCTATCCAGAGAGCAAGTTTCGAGTGGATAAGATTCTTTGAGCCCACCTCTAGCCCTCTCATCCATTCATCTCCACCTCTACCCCTCTCATTCCTTTCATCTCCACTCACTCTCACCTCTATCCCTCTCATCCACTCACTCTCATCCAGTACCCTAACCCCCCCTCAAATCTCTCACGAATCGGTCCGGTTTCACCGTTGGATCTTCAGTATTTCGAAACTAGAAGGTAAATCAACTCCACCCCCATCTTTTGGTTGGTTTAATGCATCATAGTTTTGTGTAAACCCTAGTTTGTTTTCCTCGTGGTTTAATGTATCATAGGTTAGGTACTAAGAGATTTGTGTGTTGTAGATGGCTAAGGGTACTCAGTGGGTGCTTAGCCTTGTTGTTCATGTCCTAGGCTTGTCTCCATGTGTTGTGCAAGTTAATGAAGTGGACCTCACTTTCGATTGGTTGAAGACTAAATTCATGTTGAAGCAAGGGTTGAAGGAAGAGGATTTTGTGTACTATGTCAGCAGGAAGCAGTCAGATGGCCCCGTCGGAAGAAAATTGGTTGACATAACTGATGATGACAAGATTCAAGAAATGCTACAAGAATGGGGATGGAAAAGGGTTGTTGACTTGCATTGCTACAGGAAACCGAGTTATATGTGATGTTCATGTCGTTTCAATTATCGTGGACCATCGTGGTTATGAACTACTTATGTCATTCGAGACTTTGTATGTGATGAACTTCTCATTCGAGACTATTTGTATAATTTGAGATTATGTAATAACTATGTTTGTCATTTGCTATTATGTGAACACTAATGTTTGTCATTTGCTATTATGTGATACTATAGGTGTTTGATAGAACAAAATATCTATGTGAACACTAATGATTGTCATTCGATACAACAGGTGTTTGATAGAAAAAACTACTACACCAGGGCCAGATGCCATGGACCCTAGCGTCTGGCTGCCCTGTTTCTGCTGTCCCATGCCTCTGCTTTTGCTTCCAGTCGACCACCAGACGCCAGGGACCTTGGCCTCTGGTCCCCTGACTTCATACCAGACGCCATGGACCCTGGCGTCTGGTCCCCTGACTTCATACCAGACGCCAAGGACCCTGGCGTCTAGAGCCCTGTATTAATTTTTGTACTTATTTCACACAAGAAGATAGCACATATATAATAATATGACAGGTTCATAAAACACAGAAGATAGCACATTTCACAGAACTTTCACCACGACAAATTCTTGCATACAAACGACAACAAGTTCACAGATTTTTCATCACGACAAATTCATGCATACATAAGACACCAAGTGCATACATAAGACACCAAATTCAAGACAACCTTAAAAGTTTTTACCACAACACCAAGTTCATGCATACAAACGCCACCTAGTTCATACACTTCCAAACAAGAAGCTCACTTCCTCCTTCCTCTCTTAACGAGTGCTGCAAGTGTAGGCTCCTCCTCTTCGCTAGCCTCTTCCTCCTCTTCGTTGTATGCCTCCTCCTCCGCCTCAATGTTGGCCTTATATCTTTGCATTCCTGTTGGGATAAGCTGATGAGGATACTCCGAACTATGGAATTGTGTGTTCCATGTCTTCTTTCTACCTTTCTTGCCTGGTGTCTTAGCTATGGCTTTGCCTTTCCTAGAACGAGCATTGCCTTGTGTCGGTTGTGTAACCTGTGATGGTTGTGGAGCATCAACATCATATTCATGATCCTCTTGATGTGTTGCATCATACTCATGCTCCTCATCTTGTGTTGGCTCCTCTTGATGTGATGGATCCTCTTCATGGACCTCCTCCTCCATGTCCTCATCGTTCTGGGTATAACACCGTCTATTAGCTCTGGCGCGGGTACCAGGTGCATACACGTCACTGGACTGAGCACCATGGCAAGAAAGCATTGCTGCCATCTTATGGAACCGCTTCTTGAACTTCTGCAATAACATAAAATATGCTATGATATGAGATACAAATAAATAATCCGCGAAAAGAAACTTTTATAATATATTGGTCACACCTCCATCGTGCTCCTAAGAGTACTCTCAGATAATACACCACCAGGTGGATGACTCAGTGCAACATTGGCATCGTTGACGCACAGAAGCAACGATCTGCCCTGCAATTCATGAAAAAACCAAACTTATGTATTTGAAAGAAGACAATATGATGCATGCAAGTTTGTTAGAATAGGTCAAACAGACTACCATTTCGTCATGCATCGGTGCATAGTCAACGTGAGCCCCTCTGGTGTCTCTCACAGCCGTGTTGAAGGTATGATAACCTTCTGCAGTCTCCGGGTCTTCAGACACCAACTCCGACCACTCCTCGTGAGTCCAACCAGGCTTTAGCTTTAACCGGTAACGATCCGCATACCACACTTGATACTTCTGATATGCTAACTGATTGTGAGGTCTATTCTCTGATTGCACTAACGTGTCTCTTTGATTCCAAATTTCTATCCACGCACGGTGTTTGTTTGCCCAATCCGATATATCCTGATTGTTCCTTCGATCGAACCTACAAATGATGCACGGGACAAAGCATTAGCAAACATAGACTTATTCAATGCTCTACTACATATTCAAGGCATGCTTGCTCACCGATGCAGAGATAGCATTTCCTCTTTGCTCTCCTCAATTGGAATACCTTGTCTTCTTCCAAATTGTCTTGCCACACGGTCTACAAAGTGCCACTCGACTACGAAGAAGCATATCATTGGGCACCTCGCCCGCCAAAGATGGCTATCATGCGTGCACATCTCATTAAGATCATAGTCACGATCTTCCATATAAGGCAACCAATGTACCTGCAAAACAAAGAGATACATTGTTAGATACAAGTTTCATTCTTGACTAAATTTGGTCTCATCGAACTTCTCTATACCTGCTCAGCAGTCAAGGTGTCCAGCTGTTCATATAGCACTTGTATCGCACATGCGAGCTTCCTGTGTACACTGTCACTTGTTCCCAATAGTAAGCAAGCGTAGAGCGCCGATATGGATCATCATCATGCAGCCCGTCTGGATTACCCCGTGGGTTTGCCATGTTGGGGTCCTTGATATCGGGCCGTCCAACCGGGATCCGCTCCCACATCCACACGGATAGGCTCCAAACAAACCCAGCCAATGAGGATGTATCTCCCTTCCTGCGACACGCCAAGTCAAGCTACAATCAAACAAACATGTTAGATATGGAGGCGCATGACAAATGCAAGTTAAATGTTTGCAAATATCTCTTACCTGACGATACAAATATGCTAGCGCGTCCGAACCCTAGCTATACTGGGTATCCCAGTTATTGAGTAGCTCCAGGAACATCCAGAGGGCCGAGTTCCCGGTTGCATCTGAGAAGACTACCTTGGTTAGCACATACCAAAGATAGGCCCACGCGTACTGCTGCACAACCACGTCATTAGCACCCTGAGGACACGGATTGGTGTTTCCTCTAACCGCTTTTAGCCAATAATGCCTCACTCTCGCGGTATCGGCCTTGCCTTCCTCAGGGGCGTCGGGCTGAACACCAATTAAAATGTCAGTCCGTTCTCGCCAATTAACGGCACTGACACGACCGATAACAGCTCGTCCGTTGATAGGAAGGCCGCTTATCATAGCCATGTCCTCAAGGGTCATCGTCATCTCCCCAAATGGAAGGTGGAACGAGTGAGTCTCCGGCCTCCAACGATCCACAAGTGCGGTCAGTGCCGCGTGGTTCACCGGCGGAGCGCGTCGCTTAAACTGCAACATGAATGGGAGAAGACCCAATCTCCGAATGTAAGGCTCGTACCGCGGGTCGTAAGTAAAGTCATCAGCCGAATGTTCCCTCATGCGCATAGCAACTACAAGCTGCAAATAAAGTGATGTTTTAATCAATAGAAGAACACAAATGAGAAACAACGAAAATTGATAAGTCTTGCTTCTTACATGTCCGTTCTCAATGGCACGAGCACGATGCTCCTTATCCCACTCATCGATTAATCCGTCATACCAAGGTCCATCACCATCTGCCATCCTACAAAACAAATCACAAACATCTATGAATACATGAACAATATCAAACAATACAATTTTCTTCTCCAAGTTATGCCATATGTACACACCATTCTTCTCAAACATAACCACATCATTTTTTTCTTCTTCATATGCACACATAATTCTTCTTAAACATACCAACATCATCTCAAGCAAATAAATTTGTCAAATAATATGGTGTCACATATGCAAATACATATCATCTAGAGTACCGAATTTCACCATGTCTTTTGCAACTAAAGTATGCCAACAATAGGATTATCTACACATAGAGACATCATATTTAAATTCAACTGTATTGTTATACCACATACACACATCATCTATCAAACCAAATTATCAAACAAGTCTATTTTACATACAAAAATCATGTATTCATCACCCCTCTTAGTTTAAATTTTTTTCCTATGGATAACATATGCACAAAACGGAATTGATTTTGCCTACATGTTCAACTACACATCATCTACTGCCTACCAAATCATCTATCAACTACAAACAATTTCCTAAAACAAAGAAACCATCTACTCATCTAACATCACCTAGTGTTGAATAATGCATCATAAAGAAGAGGACTCAACCCAGATAAATTGGAGGGGATGGGGGAGAATACCTCAAGGATGCTTGGGGGCCTCAGATCCACAAATTTAGATGGAGGATGGAGTAGATCAAGGGAGGATTTGGTGTGAGGGAGAAGAGGGGCGAAGGAGAGAAGCCCCTTTGTTTCTTGCCTTCGGCCGCCACAGGGAGAGGTTGGGGATGGGTGGGCTGGGCCCGCGCGTGGTGTTATCCACTTACCAGGGCCAGACGCCAGGGTCCTTGGCGTCTGGCCCCTTTGCCACGTCAGCAGGTCAACGGGCAGGCGAGCAGTGCGGGCCAGGGGCCAGACGGCAAGGTTCCTGGCATCTGGTTCGCAACCCAGACGCCAGGGATGTTGGCGTCACCCGAAGAGGTCAAAATCGAAATTTTTTTAAAGCGAGGTTAAATAGGGATTTTGTTAGCCTTTTAGGTCAGAACAGTAATTTTGTTCCAAACACCACTATCGGCGTTGGCTGGAAGCGCAGGTACCTCCTGCATCTTGTTGGCTGAGATGAAGTCGGAGCTGATTCTGGTCCTTGCGATTGCTTCTTTTTTATTATGGAAGTATTTTCTGATGGCAATTGCATTTTGGCCCGCAAAAAAGGTAGTGGGTAATCATATGAGCAGCTAGGCATTGCGTACATAGAGCAGCAGAACGAATAAACTCTGAAGCCACCCTGCCAAAGTAGTTCTCGCTTGATTTATTTTTAGGAAACCCCGTGAATTGCTTCTACTAAGTACTATTGGTTTGCAGGAGTAGGTTCTCTAGACGATTTTAGTCTGGTGCATTTCAGATGGTGTTTTGTGGGTGGGTGGATTTAAAAAAAATTATGTACAAAACTGCAAAGAAAATTCTAGATGTGGTATAGTCACACTTTTTCAGCAACAGGGGGTGTGCTCAATTGTTTTTCATTTGTTATTCAGCTTTTCATGGTATTTTTTTATATATAATCACGCTGTTGTGCTATCCAACTGCAGGCCAAGGGTACCCTGTGCGCCGGACGAGAGGACGGCCTTAGTTGATCGTGTGCAGCCGCTTGAAGCTGCCATCCGAGAATTCGCCGAACATGACGTTGCTCCACCCTCCGGCTACCTTGAAGAGAAGGTTGGTGCCAACCCTGGTGATGAAGAACGCCTACTGGTCCGTCCTCCCACAACCAAAAATCACACGGGCCTCCGTCGTGCATTTGTTAGGCCAACTCCACTGCGCGATCCTATTTTGTCCGTCCCCGTCCATTTGAGGTAAAACGGGCAAACGAGACGGCCCAGCGCGCGGGCGCAAACGGATTTTTGTCCGCTTTGTGTTCGCTTTCGATCCATCCCCGGCCCAAGTTTGCGCTGGTTTTGGGGTGAAATGAACAGCGCGCGGACGGGTGGGACACGCGCGCTTTTTCTCCCCTGGCCCGCCTGTCGGTGGGAGAGCGACCGTCAAGGTCAATGCCGCCGCGGCCAAGTTCGCCGCCCAGCGCGAGGAGCTGGAGGCCTCGCGACGCAAGGCCGCTGCCGACAAGAAGGAGGACCTCATCAACAAAGCGCACACCATCCTCATGCTTGGCGGCATGGGCCGTCCGGCCGGGTTCCCTGCAGCGGCCGTCGGCCCGGCGAGCACAGGCTCGTCGGTCGCCCGACCTACGCACTGACAGTCGCCGACGTCGCGCACCGCGCCCATGTCGCCCGGCTTTTCTTCGTCAAGGCACAACGGCCAGACCCGTTTCTCGGCGTCGCCGGACGTGGGCTTGTTCGCGCCGCCCACACCGCGGCCCACGACCGTCATCGACCTCAACGTCATGCCTGGGTCCAGCAGCGGCGGCCGGCCGTCCGTCGAGATGCAAAGAAAGCAGGCACGGGCACCGTTCACGGGCTCCATGTCGGCCCCTCGCGTCTTGTTTGACGGAATGCCAACCCTAACGTCGACGGTCGACGACCCCTTCTACAACCAGTACATGGAGGACGTGATCTTCGAGAGTGGGCATGGCCGTGCCTACGACCCCGAGGAGACCCAAAGTCAGGATGGCCACGCCGAGTACGTGCCCGATGAAGAGGCCGACGACCGTGCTGACTACGACCATGGTGACTCGTGGCATGAAGACGATGACATCTATGTCGAAGGTGATGAAGAAGAAGGCAATGACGTTGATATTAGTGGCGAGCCATTGTTCATCGACGAGCTCACCCAAAGAGCGGAAGCACAAAAGAAAAGGAAGAGCATTCGCACGGGTTCATACACACAAGATGAGGACAAGTTGATTTGCCAAGCTTGGATGGATATTAGCCAAGATCCGAGGACCGGCGCGCAACAAAAGGGCATTGTTTTTTGGACGAGAGTCCACAAAACATTCCATGAAAGGAAGATGTTTGAGCCCTACCAATTTACAAGCAACCGTGGCATCGGCTCGATTTAAAAGAGATGGTTGTTCATCCAACAAGAGTGCAACAAGTATTGCGCCGCATTAGAGAGCGTTGAAGCACGGCCCGTGAGTGGTCTCGGCGTTGGGGACATGGTATGCTCTCCTCTTCCTAACCCTTTCCTTGCTACGGCCATGACACTTCGGCCGTGTATATGTTTGCATGTTCACTTGTTGTTGATCATGTGATTTAGGCATTTCAATCTTTGGAGGCATTCAAGGCCCGGCACAATGACAAGCCATTCACTCTTACGCATTGTTGGACGATTATCAATAATTGCCCTAAGTTCAAGGACCAATACCGTGAACTACGAAGGAAGGGGGGACTAAAGACGGTCAAGTACGCCAGAGGTGGAGATGGCGAGGCCTTGAAGAGGCCGAGGGGTAAGACCAACTCCAAGGTTGATGACATACGTGATGCCTCATCCATGGCATTGCATGACACTTTGCATGGCATGATGTCCCAAAGGGATGTGAGGGACGAGAAGAAGCGGCAAAGAAAGGAGAAGCAAATGAAGCAATACCTATACCTTCAAACAAAGAAGCTTGAGATGGAGGAGGCGGCCAAGAGGAGGAAGATCGACATGAAGGAGGCGGCCTGGCAAAGGCAGCTCGACATCGAGGCCGACAACGTCAAGGCCAGGCAGAGGCAGCTCGACATTGAGGCCACGAACGCCGCCACCAAAGCGAAGGAGGTGGCCCTTGCGATTATGAGCGTGGACTTGTCGAAAATGAGCGACAAGACGAGG
The DNA here is from genome assembly GCF_003073215.2 of Triticum urartu. Taxonomy (NCBI): domain Eukaryota; kingdom Viridiplantae; phylum Streptophyta; class Magnoliopsida; order Poales; family Poaceae; genus Triticum; species Triticum urartu. The sequence goes on from NC_053028.1 coordinate 132,743,124, forward strand.
GCCTGGTTCGAGGCCAAGCAGAAGGAGATGCTCGAAGCCGAAGGCCTGAACTAGGTCGTCCGATCGGCCGTGGTCGTTCTTTTTGGAGGCTGTCATGGGTGCCGCCCGCCCGCTGGGCCGCTGGCTGTGTGCCGGCGAGAAAACATTCATTTTGATGGCCGGCTGTGTTGCCGGCGAGGACAACTATTCATTTTGGAGGCTGACTGTGTTGTCGTGATGGGTTTCGTAGTAATTTCAAAAAAATTCCTATGCTCACGCAATATCATGATGATGCATAGCAACGAGAGGGGAGAGTATGATCTACGTACCCTTGTAGATCGACAACGGAAGCGTTTGGTTGATGTAGTCGTATGTCTCCACGGCCCGACCGATCAAGCACCGAAACTACGGCACCTCCGAGTTCTAGCACACGTTCAGCTCGATGACGATCCCCGGACTCCGATCCAGCAAAGTGTCGGGGAAGAGTTCCATCAGCACGACGGCGTGGTGACGATCTTGATGCTCTACTGCAGCAGGGCTTCGCCTAAACACTGCTACAATATTATCGAGGACTATGGTGGAAGGGGGCACCGCACACGGCTAAGAATATGATCACGTGGATCAACTTGTGTTTCTCTGGGGTGCCCCTGCCTCCGTACATAAAGGCTCAAGGGGGGGGGGGGTGCGGCCGGCCAAGGAGAGGCGCGCCAGGAGGAGTCCTACTCCCTCTGGTAGTAGGATCCCCCCCCAATCCTAGTTGGAATAGGATTCGCGAAGGGGGGGAAAAGAGAGAGGGGGGCCGGCCCCCTCTCCTTGTCCTATTCGGACCAAGGGAGAGGAGGGGCGCGCGGCCCATCTTGGGCTGCTCCTTCTCTTTTCCACTAAGGCCCACTTAGGCCAATATAGCTCCCGGGGGGTTCCGGTAACCTCCCGGTACTCCGGTGAAATCCGGATTTCACCCGGAACACTTCCGATATCCAAACATAGGCTTCCAATATATCAATCTTTATGTCTCGACCATTTCGAGACTCCTCGTCATGTCCGTGATCACATCCGGGACTCCGAACAACCTTCGGTACATCAAAATGTATAAATTCATAATATAACTGTCATCGTAACCTTAAGCGTGCGGACCCTACGGGTTCGAGAACAATGTAGACATGACCGAGACACGTCTCCGGTCAATAACCAATAGCGGAACCTGGATGCTCATATTGGCTCCTACATATTCTACGAAGATCTTTTATCGGTCAGACCGCATAACAACATACGTTGTTCCCTTTGTCATCGGTTTGTTACTTGCCCGAGATTCGATCGTCGGTATCCCATACCTAGTTCAATCTCGTTACCGACAAGTCTCTTTACTCGTTCTATAATACATCATCCCGCAACTAACTCATTAGTTGCAATGCTTGCAAGGCTTAAGTGATGTGCATTACCGAGAGGGCCCAGAGATACCTCTCCGACAATCGGAATGACAAATCCTAATCTCGAAATACGCCAACCCAACATGTACCTTTGGAGACACCTGTAGAGCTCCTTTATAATCACCCAGTTACGTTGTGACGTTTGGTAGCACACAAAGTGTTCCTCTGGTAAATGGGAGTTGCATAATCTCATAGTCATAGGAACATGTATAAGTCATGAAGAAAGCAATAGCAACATACTAAACGATTGGGTGCTAAGCTAATGGAATGGGTCATGTCAATCAGATCATTCAACTAATGATGTGATCCTGTTAATCAAATGACAACTCTTTGTCCATGGTTATGAAACATAACCATCTTTGATTAACAAGCTAGTCTAGTAGAGGCATACTAGTGACACTCTGTTTGTCTATGTATTCACACATGTATTATGTTTCCGGTTAATACAATTCTAGCATGAATAATAAACTTTTATCATGATATAAGGAAATAAATAATAACTTTATTATTGCCTCTAGGGCATATTTCCTTCATGTCGGCCGCTGGCTGATGCCGGCGATGGACGTGTAGGCCGCTGGCTCTGTTGCCGGCGTGATGAACCGGGGCCGCTGGCCTGAACTAAGGCTTGGCATTTGAAACGTTGCTACTGATTTTTAAAATAGATGCGGACAGGACGAGGCAAATGGATGCGGCCACACGCTGGGCGCACGGCCACCGCATCCCAGGACACGCCTGGACACGACCCCAAATCGCTACCCAAATGGACAAAATCCAAATAAAGCGGACATCCGTTTAGGGTCGCACGATGAAATTGGCCTTACCAAACTGAATGATGAGCAAATACAGGTTCATCTATGTCGATCGATGTCCAGTGAAACTTATTGCCTGATTCGGGCATCTGTAAAACCGGATGCCGTGGTTCCAGTCAGTCCCGGGCACAAGCCACCTGGTCCTAGTCCCGGGGCACCTTGGGTACAGTATCAATGGCAGCGATGGTGGAGTTGCCCAGAGACGACGAGCAGACGAGACCAACGAGATGCTTGTGCTGGTGGGAAAAGGAGGTCGCAGTACTGTCGCCGGGACGTGTGAGCGTGATAGGCTTTTAATACACCATGGTGAAAAAGAGTTTACGTTATAAAGTTGTCTCATGGAACGGTCGCATTCGTCCTCGTCTGTGCGCGTACCTCAGCGTGTCAGATCGTGCTGTCAGTGAGGTCCTCTGAAATACGCATATACGCTACATACCACTATCCAAACATTCGCCTATACTCCAACTAGCACATCCAGCTATCCGAATCGCGATGGCACGCGCGCTGTCGATGCCCTGCGTGCAGCTGCCGCTGCCTGCAGGGATGCACTTCTCGTCTATAGCCGGCCTACATGGCATTTTTTCCTATGTGGAGGAGAGAGATTAGTATTTATTACTCTCTCTATTCCTAAATATAAGTAGTTTTAGAGATTCAAATGCACTACGTACAGAGTAAAATGAGTGAATCTACACTCTAAAATATGTCTATATACATCTGTATACAGTTCTCATTGAAATCTCTAAAAAAACTTATATTTAGAAATGGAGGGAGTACTTGTTCTTAAAACTGCCCCCTTCATGAATAAATGTTCATTTTTCTTTACATTTGTTCTTTCAATCAATAGTGTTTGCTTCCCCAAAAAATGAAAGTGGGCGTCTATTTAATAGGTATACCTGGGAAAAAAAATGTTTCAAGCGGTCACTTTCTTTTCTGGCCATCAGACCAATATCCAACATCCACTTGGCTCCCGTCGAACAACGGTCTAGTTGTTTTCGGGGCTGGACTCTATTGTAAATTTGTCTAAGGATGAGAAGCCTCCATAATTAATGAAATCCCCCTTTCACTCGCAAAAAGAACCCAACAGCCACGATCATGACATGGCCTGCTCATCTTCTTCCTCCCATGCGCATGACAATTCCACCTCCCCCACGGTCTACACAACCCTTATTGCCTGCCTCTGGCTAGCGCGGCCGGCGGTTAACGCAGCCCCTCCCCTCGACCTCCCACAACCACCGTGGTTGTTGTCGCCTCGGCCATCCCTTTAAGCCCCGCACCGTTGAACAACTCCGGCGACTCCCCGCACCCCTAAGATATAAGCGGAAATCGACTGGCGCACGGGAAAAAGTTTAGGCACTTGAGATTTAGCAAAACCAAAAAATGTTTCTTCTTCTTTAATATTGTTCCACTAGTTGACGGAGGAAACCTGAGCATTAGGTGAAACTCTACTTTAACCATCTTTGTAATTTAGCTAGGTGTTATCTTGATGTAATGGTATCATGCACTTCTGTTACTTTTCTGTTGTATGAAATATGTCTACAATATATGGTGAATCTAATGAGCTCTCCTTGGTCGTTAGATTATGTGCAACTCTATCTCTTTTTGTGTGTCTTACTATACACCCAATTTGCAACTTCGAATTTGAGAGCACTGTTATTAGTTTTTGACTAGGGAAACTAATACCGGGCAAATCACACAGTGGTCCCATATTTACGAATTGAAGGTGGATTGAGGAGAAAACACAAGCATCATGATAAACTGATGGGATCACAAGAGCAAATCACTCAAAGGACAAAATCTGATGGGAAACGAAGCATGAAAATTAAAAAAAAATCCTACAAACACTCAAGATCTATCTAGAAGAAGCACAACAACAAGAGGGGAGAGTGTGTCTACGTACCCTCGTAGACCGAAAGTGAAAGCATATATAACGTGGTTGATGTAGTCGTACTCTTCGCGATCCGATCTCGATTCAACCGATCTAGTGTCGAATGAACGACACCGAGTTTAACAGACGTTCGGCTCGATAACGTCTCATTCTCCTTGATCCAACAAGATAAGGTGGATAAGTAGATGAGATCACAACCAGCACGACGGCGTGGTGATGGTGGTGGAGCAACGGCAGCGCTTCACTAAGCAAAAAACCGTGGACGGGAACTTTGCCGGGATGGAGAGACGGGGCAGTAGCCAAGGCCATTGTGTTGGGGTGCCTTACTGCGCCCCCTCCCCTATATTTATATGTGTGAGAGGGCTGAGAGTCCAGCCCTACTCTCAATAGGAGTTGGCGCCAAGGGGAAGAGGACTTGGACTCCAAGTCCAATCCTATTCCTACTAGGACTCCCTTTTTTCCCCTTCCCTGGCCGCATGGGCTTTTGAGGACTTGGTCCGCCTGGCTCAATAAGGCCAGGGTGCCTCCCCTCAGCCCATGCTAGCCCTTGGGACATGGTGAACCCACTTGTGGACTTTCGGACCCCTCCGGAATCCTTCGAAACCTTCTGGAAGCTTCCCGATACAATACAGAGAAAACTACACCTTTTTTGGAACCCAAAATATGACTTCCATATATAAATCTTTACCTCTCGACAATTCCGAGACTCCTCGTGACGTTTGGGATCTCATCCGGGACTCCGAACAATATTCAGTTACTATTCATCAAATATGCGAATGCTACTCTAGCGTCAACGAACGTTAAGCGTGCGACCCTCCGGGTTCGGAAATCATGTAGTCATGATCGAGACCTCTCTCCGATCAATAACCAATAGCGGGACCTAGATGGTCATATTGGTTCCTACATATTCCACGAAGATCTTTTATCGGTTGAACCACGCTGTCAAGGATTCGGTTAATCCCGTATGTAATTCCCTTTGTTCGGTGATATGTTACTTTCCCGAGATTCGATCGCCGGTATCTCCATACCTAATTCAATCTCTTTACCGACAAGTATCTTTACTTATTCCATAATACAAGATCTTGTGACTAACTCATTAGCCACATTGCTTGTAAGCTCTTTACGATGTTGTATTGCTGAGAGGGCCCAAAGATATCTCTCTGTCATATGGAGTGACAAATCACAGTCTCGATCCATGCCAACCCAACAGACACCTTTGGAGATATCTGTAGAGCATCTTTATGATCACCCAGTTATGAAGTGACGTTTGATAGCACATAAGGTATTCCTCCGGTATCCAGGAGTTGCATGATCTCATGGTCTTAGGAATAGATACTTGATATGAAGAAAGCTATAGCAATAAACTCAAGTGATACGATCAAATGCTAAGCTTAGGGCTGGTGTAGGATCGAAAGTATGTCTAGAGGGGGGGGGTGATTAGACTACTTGACCAAATAAAAATCTAGCATTTTCCCAATTTTAGTTCTTGGCAGATTTTAGCTATCTTAGCACAAGTCAAGCAATCTCCACACAATTCAAGCAAGCATGCAAAAGAGTATATGAGCAGCGGAAAGTAAAGCATGCAACTTGTAAGAATGTAAAGGGAAGGGTTTGGAGGATTCAAACGCAATTGGAGACACGGATGTTTTTGTCATGGTTCCGATAGGTGGTGCTATCGTACATCCACGTTGATGGAGACTTCAATCCACGGAGGGTAACGGTTGCGCGAGTCCACGGAGGGCTCCACCCACGAAGAGTCCACGAAGAAGCAACCTTGTCTATTCCATCATGGCCGTCGCCCACGAAGGACTTGCCTCACTAGCGGTAGATCTTCACGAAGTAGGCGATCTCCTTGCCCTTACAAACTCCTTGGTTCAACTCTACAATCTTGTCGGAGGCTCCCAAGTGACACCTAGCCAATCTAGGAGACACCACTCTCCAAGAAGTAACAAATGGTGTGTTGATGATGAACTCCTTGCTCTTGTGCTTCAAATGATAGTCCCCCAACACTCAACTCTCTCTCTCAGGATTTGGATTTGGTGGAAAGAAGATTTGAGTGGAAAGCAACTTGGGGAAGGCTAGAGATCAAGATTCATATTGTTGGAATGGAATATCTTGACCTCAACACAAGTGTAGGTGGTTCTCTCTCAGAAAATGTGTATTGGAAGTGTAGGTATGTTCTGATGGCTCTCTCCACGAATTAAGAGTGGGTGGAGGGGTATATATAGCCTCCGCACAGAATCTAACCGTTACACACAATTTGCCAAACTCGGTGGGACCGAATGGTTAAACTCGGTCGGACCGATTCAGCAAACCTAGTGACTGTTAGGATTTTCGGTGGGACTGAGATGCAACTCGGTAGGACCGATATGGTTAGGGTTAGGGCATAATGTAATCTCGGTGTGACCGATTACACAAACTCGGTGGGACCGATTTTGGTAATAAGCTAACCAGAGAGTTGGTCAGGTAAACTCGGTGGGACCGATTCGCTCATCTCGGTGAGACCGAAATGTTACAAAAGGGAAACAGAGAGTTTACATTGCAATCTCGATGGGACCGATCGCTCATCTCGGTAAGACCAAAACGTTATGAAGGTAAATAGAGAGATTACAATCCCATCTCGGTGAGACCGAGATCCCTATCGGTGAAACTGATTTGCCTAGGGTTTGTGGCAGTGGCTATGACATTTGAAACTCGGTGGCGCCGGATAGAAAGAATCGGTGGGGCCGAGTTTGACTTTTGGTTTAGGTCATATGTGGATGTGGGAAGGTAGTTGAGGGTTTTGGAGCATATCACTAAGCACTTTGAGCAAGCAAGCCATTAAGCAACACCTCATCCCTCCTTGATAGTATTGGCTTTTCCTATAGACTCAATGTGATCTTGGATCACTAAAATATAAAATGTAGAGTCTTGATCTTGAAGCTTGAGCCAAACTTTTTATCCTTAGAGTTTTGAGGGATCCACTTTCCTCATCCATGCCATGCCATTCATTGAGCTTTTCCTGAAATATTAATCTTGGAATAATGTTAGCTCAATGAGCTATATGTTGTTAGGAATTACCAAAACCACCCAGGGATAGTTGCACTTTCAATCTCCCCCTTTTTGGTAATTGATGACAACATATAGATCAAAGCTTCGACAAATGATAATAAGAGTGAAAGATATTGTCGCTTTGAGAAGTATGTGAAAAGCAAGAGCTCCCCCTAAATTTGTGCATATCTTAAGATTTGCTTTGGACTGTAAATGCACAATGAGTTAGGATCATGGGTTACTATTCCATGTCACATACATCTTGGTGGAGCGCTCAAAATGATAAGAATTAAATACATGCACTCATCACCAAGCAAAGTGAATGATCATATAAGGATAAGTAAGATAATATCATCTAACAAGCATAAGTGTAGCTTATGATCAACCACATGATCATCAATGTCTCACAGATAATAGCGTAGTATCTCAAGCAATCAAAAGACAAACAAAGTTCAACCACCAAAGCAAGAGAGAATAAAAAGCAATGCTCTCTCTCGAAGCCTATGATCTATACATTTTTCTCCCCCTTTGGCAACAAGTTACCAAAAAGTTCATAGAAAATGCATAGCACTAGAACGTCTCTCAGGCTTGGTCTTCAAGTGGTGGTGTCCGGAGAACTCCAAGGACGAAGGCTTCAGTCGAAGTAGACGGAGCTGATGGGGTAGGTGCTGGAGCTGGTGGCACTGAAGCTGTAGCTGGTGCAGATGAAGTGGCTCTAGTGTCTAGTATAGGCACTGCAGCAGATCTCTGAGCTCAAGGAACTCTGGCAAATGCATCAATGGTTGTCTTTCCCTTCCTCTCCTACATGTCATCCTGTAGCTGCTCCACAACAGACTGAATCTTAGTTACTTTGACATCTAAATCATAGAATTTTTGTTCCATGATTCTTTCTAGGCTCTCCTGGTTTTGAGTTAGGGTGTCCAACCCCTTCTCAATCCTCAGAGATGATGCTATCAAGTAACCAAGCTGGTCCTGCTTGCTTTTCAAAAAGTACTCAGATGCCTCCTCTTGAGTTGGCATCTTGGCAGCCTTCTCTTTCTTTGCCTTCTCCTTCTTTGCTTGTGCTTGCACTGAGGAGGGTTCATCTTCATTCATCACAACTTGGTTGTCCTCGAAGTCAGGATAGATAGGCAAGTGTTCCTTATCCAACAAGTATGTGCCTGTGCCCATCTTTGAGTTTATCAACTCCTGGATCTGTGGGGCATATCCACAACTTCATTTCTGGTCAGCTGCGGTCCTCTTGATAGTCTCAACTATAAGGTTCATGACCTTGAACTTCTGTGGCACATCAAATATATGTAGCAAGTTAATTGCATGGCCTCTGATCATTCTGTGATCACCAGACTTGGGCAAGAGAGTGTGCCTAAGGATCCAATTGATTGTAGGCAGCCCTGACAGCAAGTGTTTTACTGACCCAAACTGGTGAGTCTCAAGATCATCTTCAGGAATCTCCTTGTACATATTTGCCATAGAGTTGTGATCCATCTTCTTCTTGGCATAGACGTCCAAGTCATCTTCTTTTTCCTTAGGAGCATTGTGTTGGAAATATGCCCTAGAGGCAATAATAAATTGATTATTATTATATTTCCTTGTTCATGATAATCGTTTATTATCCATGCTAGAATTGTATTGATAGGAAACTCAGATACATGTGTGGATACATAGACAACACCATGTCCCTAGTAAGCCTCTAGTTGACTAGCTCGTTGATCAATAGATGGTTATGGTTTCCTGACCATGGACATTGGATGTCGTTGATAACGGGATCACATCATTAGGAGAATGATGTGATGGACAAGACCCAATCCTAAGCATAGCACTAGATCGTGTAGTTCGTATGCTAAAGCTTTTCTAATGTCAAGTATCATTTCCTTAGACCATGAGATTGTGCAACTCCCGGATACCGTAGGAGTGCTTTGGGTGTGCCAAACGTCACAACGTAACTGGGTGGCTATAAAGGTACACTACGGGTATCTCCGAAAGTGTTTGTTGGGTTGGCACGAATCGAGACTGGGATTTGTCACTCCGTGTGACGGAGAGGTATCTCTGGGCCCACTCGGTAGGACATCATCATAATGTGCACAATGTGATCAAGGAGTTGATCACGGGATGATGTGTTACGGAACGAGTAAAGAGACTTGCCGGTAACGAGATTGAACAAGGTATCGGGATACCGACGATCGAATCTCGAGCAAGTATCATACCGATAGACAAAAGGAATTGTATACGGGATTGATTAAGTCCTTGACATCGTGGTTCATCCGATGAGATCATCGTGGAACTTGTGGGAGCCAACATGGGTATCCAGATCCCGCTGTTGGTTATTGACCGGAGAACATCTCGGTCATGTCTGCATGTCTTCCGAACCCGTAGGGTCTACACACTTAAGGTTCGATGACGCTAGGGTTATAAAGGAAGTTTGTATGTGGTTACCGAATGTTGTTCGGAGTCCCGGATGAGATCCCGGACGTCACGAGGAGTTCCGGAATGGTCCGGAGGTAAATATTTATATATGGGAAGTCCTGTTTTGGTCACCGGACAAGTTTCGGGGTCACCGGTATTGTACCGGGACCACCGGAAGGGTCCCGGGGGTCCACCGGGTGGGGCCACCTGCCCCGGGGGGGCCACATGGGCTGTAGGGGTGTGCACCTTGGACTATATGGGCCAAGGGCACCAGCCCCAAGAGGCCCATGCGCCAAGGGATAAGGAAAGGAAGAGTCCTAAAAGGGGAAGGCACCTCCGAGGTGCCTTGGGGAGGAGGGACTCCTCCTAGCCGCACCCTTCCTTGGAGGAAGGGCCAAGGCTGCGCCTCCCCCCTCTCCCTTGCCCCTATATATATGTGGGGGGTGGGAGGGCAGCCATACCAATGTTCTGGTGCAGCCCTCTCCCCTCTCCCAAGTACTTCTCCTCTCCCGTGGTGCTTGGCGAAGCCCTGCAGGATTGCCATGCTCCTCCATCACCACCACGCCGTTGTGCTGCTGCTGGATGGAGTCTTCCTCAACCTCTCCCTCTCTCCTTGCTGGATCAAGGCGTGGGAGACATCGTCGGGCTGTACGTGTGTTGAACGCGGAGGTGCCGTCTGTTCGGCACTTGGTCATCGGTGATTTGGATCACGACGAGTACGACTCCATCAACCCTGTTCACTTGAACGCTTCCGCTTAGCGATCTACAAGGGTATGTAGATGCACTCTCCTTCCCTTCGTTGCTGGTCTCTCCATAGATAGATCTTGGTGACACGTAGGAAAATTTTGAATTTCTGCTACGTTCCCCAACACATTGATCCGATTTGCCCATTCCTCAATAGTTGAGTGGTACCTTGTACCTTCAGACATCCATACTATCCTGCCATCTGGATAGAAGTGTGCTGTGGAGTAGAATTGCATTATGAGCTCCTCATTCCATTTTGTGAGCTTCTGCCCAACAAAGTCTGCAACTCCACAAGCACTGAAGCTGTCAAACACACCAGGATAGTGTTCCTCATTTTTCTTGATATACTTCCAGTCGACTCACCTCATTTCACACACTATAGGCTTCTTGTCCAGCAGCACTGTCTCATAGAAATCCTGCTGTTCCTTTGTGTGGAACCTATAATCAACAGCAGTCCTTCTCCTGGTAGCATATGGATCTGTCTCTCTCCATTTCCTCAGTCCTGAGTCTCTCCTGATCTTCATGTTCTCAGCCACAGGATGAGCATCATTGTGGTCTGGAATTTTTGGCTTCAATTTTCTCAGAACATACTCTTCATCTTCTTCTTCAGCAACAGTCTCAGGCACTGGGGCCTTGTTCTTCTCAGCAGCTGGTATGTTTCTGGTATTTCTCTTTGGTGCAGTCTTGGGCTTGGAGGCAACTTTGGGTGCTTCTTTGGGCTTTGATATTGCAGCCCCTGTCCTGATAGAATCACCCATAAGCTTCTGTGCCTTGGTTGCTGGTGCAGCAACCTCTTCTTCCTCTTCTTCTTCCATCATGGAAGCCTTTCCAATCACTCTGGCCATGGTCTTCTTGACCCTTTCCTTCCTTTTCTTTCCTTCTGCAGCAGGCTCTTTGGGTTGAGATTCCAAAGATGTTTGAGAGGATGCTCTGGCCTTAGACATTGGTTGTCTTCCTGCTGGCCTTTTGATCTTCATCCCTGGCTTAACTGCAGCTGAGTTGTACTCCTTCTTAACCACTTTCTTCTTTGATGTGGCCTCATCCTCAGTGGCCACATAGTCTGTTGGGGATCGTAGCAGAAATTTAAAATTTTCTACGCATCACCAAGATCAATCTATGGAGTAATCTAGCAACGAGGGGAAGGAGAGTGCATCTACATACCCTTGTAGATTGCTAAGCGGAAGCGTTCAAGCGAACGGGGTTGATGGAGTCGTACTCGTCGTGATCCAAATCACCGATGATCCTAGCGCCGAACGGACGGCACCTCCGCGTTCAACACACATATGGTTGTGAGACGTCTCCTCCTTCTTGATCCAGCAAGGTGAGAGGAGAAGTTGAGGGAAAACTCCGACAGCACGACGGCGTGGTGGTGATGGAGCTCGTGGTTCTCCGGCAGGGCTTCGCCAAGTACTACGGAGGAGGATGAGGTGTTGGAGGAGGAAGAGGGCTGCGCCAGGGGAAGAGTGCGGCTGCCCTCTCTCTCCCTCACTATATATAGGGGGAAGGGAGGAGGGGGAGGCACCCTAGGGTTCCCTAGGGGAGGGGCGGCGGCCATAGGGGAAACCCTAGATGGGTTTGGGCGCCCCCACCCCCTAGGAAACTTGCCCCCCAAGCCGGGAGGGGCGGCTGCCCTAGGGGTGGCGCCCCCACCTCTCCTGGTTACGTGAGATGGGGTGGGAGGGGCGCTCATCCCCTTAGTGGGCTGATGTGCCCTCTCCCCTTGGCCCATAAGGCCCCCCAACGCTTGCCGGGGCCTCCAAAACCCCTTTCGGACACGCTGGTCATCACCTGGTACCCCCGGAACAATTCCGGACTCCAATACCCTTCGTCCAATATACCGATCTTCACCTTCGGACCATTCCGGAGCTCCTCGTCATGTCCGGGATCTCATCCGGGACTCCGAACAACATTCGGTAACCACATACTATTTCCCATAACAACTCTAGCGTCACCCAACCTTAAGTGTGTAGACCCTACGGGTTCGGGAACCATGCAGACATGGCCGAGACATCTCTCCGGTCAATAACCAACAGCGGGATCTGGATACCCATGTTGGCTCCCACATGCTCCACGATGATCTCATCGGATGAACCATGATGTCGAGGATTCAATCAATCCCGTATACAATTCCCTTTGTCCTGCGGTATTGTACTTGCCCGAGATTCGATCGTCGGTATCCGATACCTTGTTCAATATCGTTACCGGCAAGTCTCTTTACTCGTTCCGTAACACATCATCCTGTGATCAACTCCTTGGTCACATTGTGCACATTATGATGATGTCCTACCGAGTGGGCCCAGAGATACCTCTCCGTTTACACGGAGTGACAAATCCCAGTCTCGATTTGTGCCAACCCAACAGACACTTTCGGAGATACCTGTAGTGTACCTTTATAGCCACCTAGTTACGTTGTGACGTTTGGCACACCCAAAGCACTCCTACGGTATCTGGGAGTTGCACAATCTCATGGTCTAAGGAAATGATACTTGACATTAGAAAAGCTTTAGCAAACGAACTACACGATCTTGTGCTAGGCTTAGGATTGGGTCTTGTCCATCACATCATTCTCCTAATGATGTGATCCCGTTATCAACGACATCCAATGTCCATGGTCAGGAAACCGTAACCATCTATTGATCAACGAGCTAGTCAACTAGAGGCTTACTAGGGACATGGTGTTGTCTATGTATCCACACATGTATCTGAGTTTCCTATCAATACAATTCTAGCATGGATAATAAACGATTATCATGAACAATGAAATATAATATAATAATAACTAATTTATTATTGCCTCTAGGGCATATTTCCAACAGTCTCCCACTTGCACTAGAGTCAATAATCTAGCTCACATCGCCATGTGATTAACACTCACAGGTCACATCGCCATGTGACCAACATCCAAAGAGTTTACTAGTCACTAATCTAGTTCACATCACTTATGTGATTAATACTCAATGAGTTCTGGGTTTGATCATGTTATGCTTGTGAGAGAGGTTGTAGTCAACGGGTCTTGCCATATTCAGATCCCTATGTATTTCGCAAAACTTTATATCGTAGATGCTGCTACCACGTTCCACTTGGAGCTATTCCAAATTATTGCTCAATTATACGTATCCGGTATCTCTACTCAGAGCTATCTGGATAGGTGTTAAGCTTGCATCGACGTAACTCTTTATGTCGAACTCTTTATCACCTCCATAACCGAGAAACATTTCCTTATTCCTCTAAGGACAATTTTGACCGCTATCTGGTGATCCAGTCCTAGATCACCTTTGTACCCTCTTGCCAGACATGTGTCAAGGTACACATCAGGTGCGGTACTCAGCATGGCATACCGTATAGAGCCTATGACAAAAGCATAGGGGACGACCTTCGTCCTTCCTCTTTCTTCTGCCGTGGTCAATCTTCGAGTCTTACTCAACTTCACACCTTACAACTCAGGTAAGAATCCCTTCTTTGACTGATCTATTTTGAACTCTTTCAAAAACATGTCAAGGTGTGCGTTCTTTGAAAGTATCATCAGGCGTTTTGATCTATCTCTATAGATCTTGATGCCCAATATGTAAGCAGCTTTATCCAGGTCTTCCTTTGAAAATCACTATTCAAACAACCGTTTATGCTTTCCAAAAATTCTACATCATTTCGAATCAACAATATGTAATCCACATATACTTATCAGAAATGTTGTAGTGCTCCCACTCACTTTCTTGTAAATACAAGTTTCTAGCAAACATTGTATAAACCTAAAAGCTTTGATCACTCCATCAAAACATATATTCCGATTCCGAGATGCTTGCTCTAGTCCATAGAAGGATTGCTGGAGCCAGCATACCTTTTAGCATCCTTAGGATCGACAAAACCTTTTATTGTATCACATACAACTTTTCTTACGAAAACTAGTAAGAAAACTTGTTTTGACATCCATCTGTAAGATTTCATAATCGAAAAATATAGCTAATGCTAACATGATTCCGACGGACTTAAGCATCGCTATGGGTGAGAAATTCTCATTGTAGTCAACTTCTTGAACTTGTGAAAAAACTCTTTCCCACAAGTCAAGCTTCATAGACGGTAACATTACCGCCCACGTCCGTCTTCTTCTTAAGGATCCATTTATCTCAATGGCTTGCCGATCATCGGGCAAGTCCACCAAAGTTCATACTTTGCTCTGATATATGGATCCTATCTCGGATTTCATGGCTTCTAACCATTTGTCGGAATACGGTCCCACCATCGCTTCTCCATAGCTCGTAGGTTCATTGTTGTCTAACAACATGATATCTAAGACAGGATTACCTTACCACTCAGGAGTAGTACATATCCTTGTCGACCTACGAGGTTCGATAGCAACTTGATCTGAAGCTTCATGATCACTATCATTAACTTCCTATTCAACAGACATAGGCGCCACAGAAAACATCTTTCTGTGTTGCATTACTCTCTGGTTGAAGTAAAGGTTCGACAACCTCATCAAGTTCTATCTTCCTCCCACTCAATTCTTTCGAGAGAAACTCCTTCTCGAGAAAGGACCCGTTCTTAGCGACAAACAATTTGCCCTCGGATCTGAGATAGAAGGTGTACCCAACTATCACCTTTGGGTATCCTATGAAGATGTGTTTGTCTGCTTTGGGTTCGAGCTTCTTCGGCTGAAGCCTTAAGCATCACAGCCCCAAACATTAAGAAGCGACAACTTTGGTTTCTTGCCAAACCAATGTTCACACGACGTCGTTTCAATGGACATAAATGGTGTCCTATCTAAAGTGAATGCAGCTGTCTCTAACGCATAACCTCAAAATGAAAATGGTAGATTGGTAAGAGACATCATAGATCGCACCATATCTCATAGGGTTCGATTACGACGTTCGGACACACCATTACCTTGTGGTGTTCCAGGTGGCTTCAACTGTGAAACAATTCCATAATGTCTTACGTGATTGCCAAACTCATAACTCAGAAAATCCCCTTTTGATCAGATCGTAGGAACATGATCTTATTGTTATGATGATTCTTAACTTCACTCTGAAATCGCTTGAACTTTTCAAACGTTTCAGACTTGTGCTTCATTAAGTAGATATACCTATATCTACCCAAATCGTCAGTGAAGATGAGAAAATAGCAATATCCACCGCACGCTTCCATTCTCATTGGATCACACGCATCAGCATGCATGATTTCCAACAAGTCACTTGCCCGTTTCATTGTACCTGAAAACGGGGTCTTAGTCATCCTGCCCATGAAGCATGGCTCGCATGTGTCAAGTGATTCAAAATCATGTGACTTCAAAACATCCATCGATATGGAGTTTCTTCATGCATCTTACGCCAATATGACCTAAGCGGCAGTGCCACAAGAAAGTGGTACTATCATTATTAACTCTACATCTTTTGGCGTGAACATGTCTATTACCAGGACCGAGATTCAATGAACCATTCACATAGGGTGCATGACCATGAAAGGTATTATTCATGTAAACAGAATAACCATTATTCTCTAACTTAAATGAATAACCGTATTGCAATGAACATGATCTAATCATATTCATGCTCAACGTAGACACCTGATAACATTTATCTGGGTTCAATACTAATCCCGAAGGCAGATGGAGCGTGTGATGGTGATCTCATCAAATTTGGAAACACTTCCAACACACATCGTCACCTCGCCCTTAGCCAGTCTCCGTTTAGTCCGTAGCTTTTGCTTCAAGTCACCAATAATAGCAACTGAACCGGTATCCAATACCCAGGTGCTACCAGGAGTACTAGTAAGGTACACATTAATAACACGTATATACTTTGTTGAAGTTGCCAGCCTTCTTATCTACCATGCATTTGGGGTAATTCCGCTACCAGTGACCGTTCCCCTTACAATAGAAGCACTTAGTCTCGGGTTTGGGTTCAACCTTGGGTTCCTTCACTGGAGCGGCAACTGGTTTGCCATCCATGAAGTTTCCCTTCTAGCCCTTGCCCTTCTTGAAACCAGTGGTCTTGTTAAACCATCAACACTTGATGCTCCTTCTTGATTTCTACCTTTTGTGGTCTTAAGCACCGCGAACAGCTCCGAGATCAATTCCATCCCTTGCATGTCACAGTTCATCACGAAGATCTAGTAGCTTAGTGATAGTGGCTAGAGAACTCTATCAATCACTATCTTATCTGGAAGTTTAACTCCCACTTGATTTAAGTGATTGTAGCACCCAGACATTCTGAGCACATGCTCACTAGCTGAGCTATTCTCCTCCATCTTGTTGGCAAAAAAACTTGTCAGAGGTCTCACACCTCTCAACACGGGCATGAGCCTGAAATCCCAATTTCAGCTCTTGGAACATCTCATATGTTCTATGGCATTCAAAACGTCATTGGAATCCCGATTCTAAGCCGTAAAGTATGGTGCACTAAACTATCAAGTAGTCATCAGGATGTGTCTGTCAGGTGTTCACAACATCCACAGACGACGTTGTAGGGGTTTGCACATCGAGCGGTGCATCAAAGACGTAAGCCTTCTGTGTAGCGGTGAGGACACTCCTCGGACTACGGACCTAGTCCGCATCATTGCTTACAATATCTTTCAACTTAATCTTTCTCTAGGAACGTATTGAAACAGGGAGCTTCAACGTGAGCTATTTATCTACAACATATTTGCGAAGACAATTTAGACTATGTTCATGATAATTGAGTTCATCTAATCAAATTATTTAATGAACTCCCACTCAGATAGACATCCCTCTAGTTATCTAAGTGAAACATGATCCGAATCGACTAGGCCGTGTCCGATCATCACGTGAGACGGACTAGTCATCAACGGTGAACATCTCATGTTGATCGTATCTTCTATACGAATCATGCTCGACCTTTCGGTCTTCCGTGTTCCGAGGCCATGTCTGTACATGCTAGGCTCGTCAAGTCAACCTAAGTGTATTGCATGTGTAAATCTGGCTTACACCCGTTGTATTCGAACGTTAGAATCTATCACACCCGATCATCACGTGGTGCTTCGAAACAACAAACCTTCACAACGGTGCACAGTTAGGGGGAACACTTTTCTTGAAATTTTAGTGAGGGATCATCTTATTTAAGCTACCGTCGTTCTAAGAAAATAAGATGTAAAACATGATAAACATCACATGCAATCAAATAGTGACATGATATGGCCAATATCATTTTGCTCCTTTTGATCTCCATCTTCGGGGCTCCATGATCATCGTTGTCACCAGCATGACACCATGATCTCCATCATCGTGTCTTCTTGAAGTTGTCTCATCATCCATTACTTCTACTACTATGGCTAACGCTTTAGCAATAAAGTAAAGTAATTACATGACGTTTATGTTGACACGCAGGTCATAAATAAATTAGGACAACTCCTATGGCTCCTGCCGGTTGTCATACTCATCGACATGCAAGTCGTGATTCCTATTACAAGAACATGATCAATCTCATACATCACATATATCATTCATCACATCCTTTTGGCCATATCACATCACAAGGCATATGCTGCAAAAACAAGTTAGACGTCCTCTAATTGTTGTTGCAAGTTTTTTTTACGTGGCTGCTATAGGTTTCTAGCAAGAACGTTTCTTACCTACGCGAAAACCACAATGTGATATGCCAATTTCTATTTACCATTCATAAGGACCCTTTTCATCGAATCTGATCCGACTAAAGTGGGAGAGACAGACACCCGCTAGCCACCTTATGCAACTAGTGCATGTCAGTCGGTGGAACCAGTCTCACGTAAGAGTACGTGTAAGGTCGGTCCGGGCCACTTCATCCCATGATGCCGCCGAATCAAGATAAGACTAGTAACGGCAAGTAAATTGACAATATCGATGCCCACAACTGCTTTGTGTTCTACTCGTGCATAGAAACTACGCATAGACCTAGCTCATGATGCCACTGTTGGGGATCGTAGCAGAAATTTAAAATTTTCTACGCATCACCAAGATTAATCTATGGAGTAATCTAGCAACGAGCGGAAGGAGAGTGCATCTACATACCCTTGTAGATCGCTAAGCGGAAGCGTTCAAGCGAACGGGGTTGATGGAGTCGTACTCGTCGTGATCCAAATCACCGATGATCCTAGCGCCGAACGGACGACACCTCCGCGTTCAACACACGTATGGTTGGGAGACGTCTCCTCCTTCTTGATCCAGCAAGGTGAGAGGAGAAGTTGAGGGAAAACTCTGACAGCACGACGGCGTGGTGGTGATGGAGCTCGTGGTTCTCCGGCAGGGCTTCGCCAAGCACTACGGAGGAGGATGAGGTGTTGGAGGAGGAAGAGGGCTGCGCCAGGGGAAGGGTGCGGCTGCGGCTGCCCTCTCTCTCCCTCACTATATATAGGGGGAAGGGAGGAGGGGGAGGCGCCCTAGGGTTCCCTACGGGAGGGGCGGCGGCCACAGGGGAAACCCTAGATGGGTTTGGGCGCCCCCACCCCCTAGGAAACTTGCCCCCCAAGCCGGGAGGGGCGGCTGCCCTAGGGGTGGCGCCCCCACCTCTCCTGGTTACATGAGATGGGGTGGGAGGGGCTCTCAGCCCCTTAGTGGGCTGATGTGCCCTCTCCCCTTGGCCCATAAGGCCCCCCAACGCTTGCCGGGGCCTCCGAAACCCCTTTCGGACACGCTGGTCATCACCTGGTACCCCCGGAACAATTCCGGACTCCAATACCCTTCGTCCAATATACCGATCTTCACCTCCGGATCATTCCGGAGCTCCTCGTCATGTCCGGGATCTCATCCGGGACTCCGAACAACATTCGGTAACCACATACTATTTCCCATAACAACTCTAGCGTCACCCAACCTTAAGTGTGTAGACCCTATGGGTTCGGGAACCATGCAGACATGGCCGAGACATATTTCCGGTCAATAACCAACAGCAGGATCTGGATACCCATGTTGGCTCCCACATGCTCCACGATGATCTCATCGGATGAACCACGATGTCGAGGATTCAATCAATCCCGTATACAATTCCCTTTGTCCAGCGGTATTGTACTTGCCCAAGATTCGATCGTTGGTATCCGATACCTTGTTCAATCTCGTTACAGGCAAGTCCCTTTACTCGTTTTGTAACACATCATCCCGTGATCAACTCCTTGGTCACATTGTGCACATTATGATGATGTCCTACCGAGTGGGCCCAGAGATACCTCTCCGTTTACACGGAGTGACAAATCCCAGTCTCGATTCGTGCCAACCCAACAGACACTTACGGAGATACCTCTAGTGTACCTTTATAGCCACCCAGTTACGTTGTGACGTTTGGGACACCCAAAGCACTCCTACGGTATCCGGGAGTTGCACAATCTCATGGTCTAAGGAAATGATACTTGACATTAGAAAAGCTTTAGCAAACGAACTACACGATCTTGTGCTAGGCTTAGGATTGGGTCTTGTCCATCACATCATTCTCCTAATGATGTGATCCCGTTATCAACGACATCCAATGTCCATGGTCAGGAAACTGTAACCATCTATTGATCAACGAGCTAGTCAACTAGAGGCTTACTAGGTACATGGTGTTGTCTATGTATCCACACATGTATCTGAGTTTCCTATCAATACAATTCTAGCATGGATAATAAATGATTATCATGAACAATGAAATATAATATAATAATAAATAATTTATTATTGCCTCTAGGGCATATTTCCAACATAGTCTTCATCCTCAGACTCTGAAGTTTTCTTCTTGCTTGCTCTAGTGGCAGCCTTTGGCAAATTGCTCGGGGTGCTCCTGCTACCATCATCTGAATTGCTAGAGGGACTAGTGCCCTCACTCATGTGAACCTACTTCTCTGACCTGTTCTGGCTGTCACTCTGGTCAGACATGTTGCAAACACTGACAGCAGACCCTGTGAATAGATATAGATGAGATAGAGTGGATGAGCATCACAAAATGCAGAGGTTTTTGCAAAAGAATGAGTCAAAAACTTAGTTTTAGTTTTCCACAGAAAGCATTTCGGATCAACCGATTTGCAAACTCGGTGATACCGAAGCAGCTGTTGGAACCTAAACTAGTGAACTCGGTCAGACCGAGTCATAGTTCGGTGGCACCGAGACTGCTAGGGTTTCACAAAGTCCTGAACTCGGTCACACCGATTTGCAATTCTTGGTCTGACCGAGAACCACATGTGCAATGGCCTTGGCCGAATCGGTGAAACCGAGTTCTACAACCCGGTGGGTCCGAGATGGTTTCGGCGGAAACCTAACCCTAAATTTTCGATTCAACTCTAATCTACAGAGTGTTTTGACTGGATAGAAGCGTTTCAATCATGGTAATAATCATAATGAACACAATGTGCTAGGAATCGGACGGGGGTAGCACTGTGATTGAGTCCATACCCTAGTTCGGCGATGAACTCGCTACGGCGGCAACGGCGGGGAAGAATTCCGTTGACGGCGGCGGAGACCAGTGACAGGGGGCGGCTGGCGACGAGGAGGACGATCTGGATACCCAGGAGGCAGAGTGAGCTATGCGCGGGCGAAGGGGTTTCGGAGAAATTTCCTAAATTTTGCCCGTGAGTATATATAGCCCGACCCTGTCGGTGTGACCGAGTGGAACAACTTGGTGGCACCGAGATGCATAACTGTTGACAGTTACAACAACTCGGTGTGACCGAAAAGTTTAAATCGGTTGCACCGAGATTGAGAACCTAGATCGACTTAGTGATCTCGGTATGACCGAAATGGAGGAATCGGTCAGACCGAAACGCACAAAGAAGTTTTGGAAGTTTAAGTCTATGACGAATCGCGGACTCCGAGTGCTCCTCACACAGAGTGGTTCAAATCTGACTTGATCAAATTTTGTGATGTAGCATGAATAGAGTTTGAGACGAGAAAAGCATAGGTAGCTAGAGAGGGTTCTTAGGCATTCTTGTCCATCCACTTGGCAAAAGAAAAGAAAATCAATCAATCAAAACAACAAGTGGATGTCCTCGAATGAGTAAAATATGCAATCAACATGCTCACACAATAAAATGGCAATTGAAATATGTGGCAAAGCATGCACAACCAATTCTAGCATCTATCAAACAATTTGCGATGACTAGGTCATCTATATATGAGTATATTGACTTAGGAGTCAAATGAGAACATTTGATCATAGGTCATACTCATCGTTTAAGCACAAGTGGGGTTACCACTTTTACATAAAGCATTGTTGTGTTCACACCATTAGAGTTGCTTTAGCTCAATTCTTAGAGTAAAGCTCCCCCTAGATGTGAGATCCCCCCTAAGAGGGATGAACTAACCTTGGGTTTTGTCGATGATGACTTCATGTAGATGTGAAGATGTGGATGCTCAATGTTGATGTAGATCATTTGGAGCTATCCATTGGAGTGAGTTGCACTTTCAATACCTACACGGGTTAGTCCCACAAGTAACAAACAAGGATATCCATAGACATAGAGTGATGCACACACAAGGTGATGTCTATGAAAGCTTTTAGGTTACCTTGTCCCTTGTCTTACCAACAAGAGGGTTTGTGACTCCTTGAACTAGTGCAAGATGTGGAAGTTGATTGCACTTGTTCTTGCCAAGATGATAAGAGTGAAGTATGTTGGCGGAGTCACCCTCAAGAACTCTCTAGTTCTTCTTCTTCGGGATCCACACCATCTTGATGGGAATCCTCGGTGTTGTAGTTGTACTTGATGAAGTGGAACTTGGAGTAGTCTTGGGAACCCACTTGACCAAGGCCTTAGGAGCTTCTTCAAATGTATCAATTTCCTCTTGAAGCTTGTCCTTGCCTTTTTGCTTGTGGTCTTGTGGTGGAAGATCATCTTGAGCTTGTGTCCTTTTGAGAGAAGTAGGATCATACTCCTCTTGTTGAGGAACAAACTTCGTCTTGGGGTATTGATCTTCTTCCCACTCAACTCCATTGGCATTGAACTTTCGTTCAAAACCAACACCTTGATTCTTCCGGTGCCTTCCTTGCTTGCGTACAATTTCCTCGAATTGCTTACTTCCGGCAAGGCTCTTGTAAACACCTTTCTCTATAATTCCCTTCAATAAGCTATTTTCTTGCTCAAGTGTAACTTGGCTAAGAGAATCATTAGTGGAATCAAGAGAACTACTAGAAGTAACAATATTGGATTTAGCATGATTATTGTTACTACTAGAGGAAGAATCTTTCTTGTTTTTGTTACTAGACTTGACTTGAGGCATGTAAGTGGATAAGAGTAAACGCTTGGCAATGTAAGAAGAACTTTTCTTACGAAGATCATCATTGATTGCTTTTAAGAACTCATGCTCTTGCTCAAGGTTGAGCTTTTCAAAGCGCAATTTCTCATGAGTCCTTAAAAGTTCTCGATGATCTCCTAAGATAGTTTCATGAGCTAACTTAAGAGTGTTTAGTTCTTTAGTTAGAGACTCAATCTTCTCCTTATCATTGTCATTCGTTTTATCTTGATTAGCATGATTAATTGACGTTTCATCATAGTATTCATCACTAGAGTTGTCAACAAGTAAATCATCATCACCTAACAAGTCATCTTCATCACTATTGAAATCAACATACTCGGGGTGTGATACCTTTGGGCCTTTAGCCATGAAGCATGTTCCAACTCCTTCATTTGGTGAATCAAATATGTCGTAGGAGTTGGTTGTCACAAGTGCTAGACCGGCAACACCTTCATCTTGAGTATATTCGGAGTCGGAGTGATAGCTTCTCTCGGAGTGGTTGCCGGAGTTGGAGCCGGATACCCATTCACCAACATGAGCTTGATGTCTTTGTTTTGTGTAGCTCCTTGATGACTTGTCCTTTCTTTCCGAATCCTTGCTTCTCCGTGAGGGTCTTCGTTCATAACGATCATCTCTACTCCTTATTTCTCTAGATGGTGATTCTTCTCTTCTACTTCTTCTCTTGGGAGAATCTTCTCTTCTCTTGTAGGGGGCCGTACACTCATTGGAATAGTGTCCGAGCCTTCCACAATTGTAGCAGTTTCGCTCTCGACTAGAAGATCTTTTGTCATTGTAGGACCTTAACTTGGAGCTTCTCTCTTTGCTTCTACTCTTGTAAAACTTGTTGAAATTCTTCACCATTAAGCTCAATTCTTCATTGAAGGTTTGTTTCTCACTCGATGATGTGGGGACTTCACATGAGGCTTTGTAAGCACCACTTGATTTGTTGTGAAGTTCCTCTTTATCCTTGAGTGACATCTCATGAGCAACAATTCTTCCGATGACTTCCGTTGGCTTGAGATCTTTGTAATTGGGCATCATTTGGATCAATGTGCACACGGTATCATATTTTCCATCCAAGGCTCTTAGGATCTTCTTGATGATGAATCTATCGGTCATCTCTTCACTCCCTAAGCCGGCAATCTCATTTGTGATAAGAGCAAGCCTAGAGTACATTTCAGCGACACCTTCACCATCCTTCATTTTGAACTTGTCAAGTTGACTTTCAAGCACATCCAACTTGGATTCCTTGACGGAGTCGGTACCTTCATGCATGTCAATCAAAGTATTCCAAATTTCCTTTGCATTCTCAAGACGGCCGATTTTGTTGAATTCTTCGGGGCACAATCCGTTGAAGAGGATATCACAAGCTTGAGCATTGTATTGTAGCTTCTTCAACTCATCTGCGGTAGCTTCACGATTCGGTTCTCTCCCATCAAAGAATTCACCTTGCAAGCCAACACAGACAATAGCCCAAACGGCGGGGTTATGTCCAAGAATATGCATTTTCATCTTATGCTTCCAACTAGCAAAATTAGTACCATCAAAGTAAGGACATCTACGGTGATAATTTCCCTCGCTAGACGCCATACTCTCCTAGGTTGTGAAACCAAGGCTATGACCACCAAAAGCTATGGAAATCAAAGCAAATGGAGACCAAAGCTCTGACACCACTTGTAGGATCGAAAGTATGTCTAGAGGGGGGTGATTAGACTACTTGACCAAATAAAAATCTAGCCTTTTCCCAATTTTAGTTCTTGGCAGATTTTAGCTATCTTAGCACAAGTCAAGCAATCTCCACACAATTCAAGCAAGCATGCAAAAGAGTATATGAGCAGCGGAAAGTAAAGCATGCAACTTGCAAGAATGTAAAGGGAAGGGTTTGGAGGATTCAAACGCAATTGGAGACACGGATGTTTTTGTCATGGTTCCGCTAGGTGGTGCTATCGTACATCCACATTGATGGAGACTTCAACCCACGGAGGGTAATGGTTGCGCGAGTTCACGGAGGGCTCCACCCACGAAGGGTCCACGAAGAAGCAACCTTGTCTATTCCATCATGGCCGTCGCCCACGAAGGACTTGCCTCACTAGCGGTAGATCTTCACGAAGTAGGCGATCTCCTAGCCCTTACAAACTCCTTGGTTCAACTCCACAATCTTGTCAGAGGCTCCCAAGTGACACCTAGCCAATCTAGGAGACACCACTCTCCAAGAAGTAACAAATGGTGTGTTGATGATGAACTCCTTGTTGGGTTTCGTAGTAATTTCAAAAAATTTCCTACGCACACGCAAGATCATGTGATGCATAGCAACGAGAGGGGAGAGTGTTGTCTACGTACCCACGCAGACCGACTGCGGAAGCGTTGACGCAACGTAGAGGAAGTAGTCGTACGTCTTCACGATCCAACCGATCAAGTACCGAAACTACGGCACCTCCGAGTTCGAGCACACGTTCAGCTCGATGACGATCCCCGGACTCCGATCCAGCAAAGTGTCGGGGAAGAGTTCCGTCAGCACGACGGCGTGGTGACGATCTTGATGTACTACAGCAGCAGGGCTTCGCCTAAATTCCGCTACAGTATTATCGAGGATTATGGTGGCTGGGGGCACCGCACACGGCTAAGGAATAGATCACGTGGATCAACTTGTGTGTCTAGAGGTGCTCCCTGCCTCAGTATATAAAGGAGCCAAGGGGGAGGGGGGCGCCGGCCAGGAGGAGGGCGCGGGAGGAGTCCTACTCCTACCGGGAGTAGGACTCCCCCCCCCCCCAATCCTATTTGGACTAGGATTCCCCGAGGGGGAAAGGGAGAGAAGGGGGCCGGCCACCTCTCCTAGTCCTAATAGGACTAGGGGAGGGGGAAGGCGCGCGGCCACCTTGGGCTGCCCCTTTCTCCTTTCCACTAAAGCCCATTAAGGCCCATATGGCTCCCGGGGGGTTCCGGTAACCTCCCGGTACTCCGGTAAAATCCCGATTTCACCCGGAACACTTCCGATATCCAAATATAGGCTTCCAATATATCAATCTTTATGTCTCGACCATTTCGAGACTCCTCGTCATGTCCGTGATCACATCCGGGACTCCGAACTAACTTCGGTACATCAAAATGCATAAACTCATAATATAACTGTCATCGTAACCTTAAGCGTGCGGACCCTACGGGTTCGAGAACAATGTAGACATGACCGAGACACGTCTCCGGTCAATAACCAATAGCGGGACCTGGATGCCCATATTGGCTCCTACATATTCTACGAAGATCTTTATCGGTCAGACCGCATAACAACATACGTTGTTCCCTTTGTCATCGGTATGTTACTTGCCCGAGATTCGATCGTCGGTATCTCAATACCTAGTTCAATCTCGTTACCGGCAAGTCTCTTTACTTGTTCCGTAATACATTATCTCGCAACTAAATCATTAGTTGCAATGCTTGCAAGGCTTAAGTGATATGCATTACCGAGAGGGCCCAGAGATACCTCTCCGACAATCGGAGTGACAAATCCTAATCTCGAAATATGCCAACCCAACAAGTACCTTCGGAGACACCTGTAGAGCACCTTTATAATCACCCAGTTACGTTGTGACGTTTGGTAGCACACAAAGTGTTCCTCCGGCACACGGGAGTTGCATAATCTCATAGTCATAGGAACATGTATAAGTCATGAAGAAAGCAATAAGCAACATACTAAACGATCGGGTGCTAAGCTAATGGAATGGGTCATGTCAATCAGATCATTCAACTAATGATGTGACCTCGTTAATCAAATAACAACTCTTTGTTCATGGTTAGGAAACATAACCATCTTTGATTAACGAGCTAGTCAAGTAGAGGCATACTAGTGACACTCTGTTTGTCTATGTATTCACACATGTATTATGTTTCTGGTTAATACAATTCTAGCATGAATAATAAACATTTATCATGATATAAGGAAATAAATAATAACTTTATTATTGCCTCTAGGGCATATTTCCTTCAGTCTCCCACTTGCACTAGAGTCAATAATCTAGATTACACTGTAATGATTCTAACACCCATGGAGCTTTGGTGCTGATCATGTTTTGCTCGTGGAAGAGGCTTAGTCAACGGGTCTGCCACATTCAGATCCGTATGTATCTTGCAAATCTCTATGTCTCCCACCTGGACTAGATCCCGGATGGAATTGAAGCGTCTCTTGATGTGTTTGGTCCTTTTGTGAAATCTGGATGCCTTTGCCAAGGCAATTGCACCAGTATTGTCACAAAAGATTTTCATTGGACCCGATGCACTAGGTATGACACCTAGATCGGATATGAACTCCTTCATCCAGACTCCTTCGTTTGCTGCTTCCGAAGCAGCTATGTACTCCGCTTCACATGTAGATCCCGCTACGACGCTTTGTTTAGAACTGCACCAACTGACAGCTCCACCGTTTAATGTAAACACGTATCCGGTTTGCGATTTAGAATCGTCTGGATCAGTGTCAAAGCTTGCATCAACGTAACCTTTTACGACGAGCTCTTTGTCACCTCCATATACGAGAAGCATATCCTTAGTCCTCTTCAGGTATTTCAGGATGTTCTTGACCGCTGTCCAGTGTTCCACTCCTGGATTACTTTGGTACCTCCCTGCTAGACTTATAGCAAGGCACATATCAGGTCTGGTACACAGCATTGCATACATGATAGATCCTATCGCTGATGCATAGGGAACATCTTTCATATTCTCTCTATCTTCTGCAGTGGTCGGGCATTGAGTCTTACTCAATTTCACACCTTGTAACACAGGCAAGAATCCTTTCTTTGCTTGATCCATTTTGAACTTCTTCAAAATTTTGTCAAGGTATGTTGTTTGTGAAAGTCCAATTAAGCGTTTTGATCTATCTCTATAGATCTTAATGCCTAATATGTAAGCAGCTT
The DNA here is from genome assembly GCF_003073215.2 of Triticum urartu. Classification (NCBI taxonomy): domain Eukaryota; kingdom Viridiplantae; phylum Streptophyta; class Magnoliopsida; order Poales; family Poaceae; genus Triticum; species Triticum urartu. The sequence continues at coordinate 132,770,483 of NC_053028.1, forward strand.
CACCGAGGTCTTTCATTGAAAAACTCTTATTCAAGTATCCCTTTATGCTATCCAGAAATTCTATATCATTTCCAATCAGCAATATGTCATCCACATATAATATCAGAAATGCTACAGAGCTCCCACTCACTTTCTTGTAAATACAGGCTTCTCCGAAAGTCTGTATAAAACCAAATGCTTTGATCACACTATCAAAACGTTTATTCCAACTCCGAGAGGCTTGCACCAGTCCATAAATGGATCGCTGGAGCTTGCACACTTTGTTAGCTCCCTTTGGATCGACAAAACCTTCCGGTTGCATCATATACAACTCTTCTTCCAGAAATCCATTCAGGAATGCAGTTTTGACATCCATCTGCCAAATTTCATAATCATAAAATGCGACAATTGCTAACATGATTCGGACAGACTTAAGCATCGCTACGGGTGAGAAGGTCTCATCATAGTCAACCCCTTGAACTTGTCGAAAACCTTTTGCGACAAGTCGAGCTTTGTAGACAGTAACATTACCATCAGCGTCAGTCTTCTTCTTGAAGATCCATTTATTCTCAATTGCTTGCCGATCATCGGGCAAGTCAACCAAAGTCCATACTTTGTTCTCATACATGGATCCCATCTCAGATTTCATGGCTTCAAGCCACTTTGCGGAATCTGGGCTCACCATCGCTTCTTCATAGTTCGTAGGTTCATCATGATCTAGTAGCATGACTTCCAGAACAGGATTACCGTACCACTCTGGCGCGGATCTTACTCTGGTTGATCTACGAGGTTCAGTAGTATCTTGATCTGAAGTTTCATGACTATCATCATTAGCTTCCTCACTTATTGGTGTAGGTGTTGCAGAAACAGTTTTCTATGATGTACTACTTTCCAATAAGGGAGCAGGTATAGTTGCCTCGTCAAGTTCTACTTTCCTCCCACTCACTTCTTTCGAGAGAAACTCCTTCTCTAGAAAGGATCCATTCTTAGCAACGAATGTCTTGCCTTCGGATCTGTGATAGAAGGTGTACCCAACAGTCTCCTTTGGGTATCCTATGAAGACACATTTCTCCGATTTGGGTTTGAGCTTATCAGGTTGAAGCTTTTTCACATAAGCATCGCAGCCCCAAACTTTAAGAAACGACAACTTTGGTTTCTTGCCAAACCATAGTTCATAAGGCGTCGTCTTAACGGATTTTGATGGTGCCCTATTTAACGTGAATGCGGCCGTCTCTAAAGCATAACCCCAAAACGATAGCGGTAAATCAGTAAGAGACATCATAGATCGCACCATATCTAGTAAAGTACGATTACGACGTTCGGACACACCATTACGCTGTGGTGTTCCGGGTGGCGTGAGTTGCGAAACTATTCCACAATTTTTCAAATGTACACCAAACTCGTAACTCAAATATTCTCCTCCACGATCAGATCGTAGAAACTTTATTTTCTTGTTACGATGATTTTCAACTTCACTCTGAAACTCTCTGAACTTTTCAAACGTTTCAGACTTATGTTTCATTAAGTAGATATACCCATATCTGCTTAAGTCATCTGTGAAGGTGAGAAAATAACGATATCCGCCACGAGCCTCAATATTCATCGGACCACATACATCGGTATGTATGATTTCCAACAAATCTGTTGCTCTCTCCATAGTTCCGGAGAACGGTGTTTTAGTCATCTTGCCCATGAGGCACGGTTCGCAAGTACCAAGTGATTCATAATCAAGTGGTTCCAAAAGTCCATCAGTATGGAGTTTCTTCATGCGCTTTACACCGATATGACCTAAACGACAGTGCCACAAATAAGTTGCACTTTCATTATCAACTCTGCATCTTTTGGTTTCAACATTATGAATATGTGTATCACTACTATCGAGATTCATCAAAAATAGACCACTCTTCAAAGGTGCATGACCATAAAAGATATTACTCATATAAATAGAACAACCATTATTCTATGATTTAAATGAATAACCGTCTCGCATTAAACAAGATCCAGATATAATGTTCATGCTCAACGCTGGCACCAAATAACAATTATTTAGGTCTAATATTAATCCGGAAGGTAGATGTAGAGGTAGCGTGCCGACCGCGATCACATCGACTTTGGAACCGTTTCCCACGCGCATCGTCACCTCGTCCTTTGCCAGTGCCCGCTTATTCCGTAGTCCCTGTTTCGAGTTGCAAATATTAGCAACAGAACCAGTATCAAATACCCAGGTGCTACTGCGAGCTCTAGTAAGGTACACATCAATAACATGTATATCACATATACCTTTGTTCACCTTGCCATCCTTCTTATCCGCCAAATACTTGGGGCAGTTCCGCTTCCAGTGACCAGTCTGCTTGTAGTAGAAGCACTCAGTTTCAAGCTTAGGTCCAGACTTGGGTTTCTTCTCCTGAGCAGCAACTTGCTTGCTGTTCTTCTTGAAGTTCCCCTTCTTCTTCCCTTTGCCCTTTTTCTTGAAACTAGTGGTCTTGTTAACCATCAACACTTGATGCTCCTTCTTGATTTCTACCTCCGCAACTTTCAGCATCGCGAAGAGCTCGGGAATAGTCTTGTTCATCCCTTGCATATTATAGTTCATCATGAAGCTCTTGTAGCTTGGTGGCAGTGATTGGAGAATTCTGTCAATGACGCAATCATCTGGAAGATTAACTCCCATCTGAATCAAGTGATTATTATACCCAGACATTTTGAGTATATGCTCACTGACAGAACTGTTCTCCTCCATCTTGCAGCTATAGAACTTATTGGAGACTTCATATCTCTCAATCCGGGCATTTGCTTGAAATATTAACTTCAACTCCTGGAACATCTCATATGCTCCATGACGTTCAAAACGTCGTTGAAGTCCCGATTCTAAGCCGTAAAGCATGGCACACTGAACTATCGAGTAGTCATCAGCTTTGCTCTGCCAGACGTTCATAACATCTGGTGTTGCTCCAGCAGCAGGCCTGGCACCCAGCGGTGCTTCCAGGACATAATTCTTCTATGCAGCAATGAGGATAATCCTCAAGTTACGGACCCAGTCCGTGTAATTGCTACCATCATCTTTCAACTTTTCTTTCTCAAGGAACGCATTAAAATTCAACGGAACAACAGCACGAGCCATCTATCTACAATCAACATAAACAAGCAAGATACTATCAGGTACTAAGTTCATGATAAGTTTAAGTTCAATTAATCAAATTACTTAAGAACTCCCACTTAGATAGACATCCCTCTAATCTTCTAAGTGATTACGTGATCCAAATCAACTAAACCATAACCGATCATCACGTGAGATGGAGTAGTTTTCAATGGTGAACATCGTTATGTTGATCATATCTACTATATGATTCACGCTCGACCTTTCGGTCTCTGTGTTCCGAGGCCATATCTGCATATGCTAGGCTCGTCAAGTTTAACCTGAGTATTCTGCGTGTGCAAAACTGGCTTGCACCCATTGTAGATGGACGTAGAGCTTATCACACCCGATCATCATGTGGTGTCTGGGCACGACGAACTTTGGCAACGGTGCATACTCAGGGAGAACACTTCTTGATAATTTAGTGAGAGATCATCTTATAATGCTACCGTCAATCAAAGCAAGATAAGATGCATAAAAGGATAAACATCACATGCAATCAATATAAGTGATATGATATGGCCATCATCATCTTGTGCTTGTGATCTCCATCTCCGAAGCACCGTTATGATCACCATCGTCACCGGCGCGACACCTTGATCTCCTATCGTAGCATCATTGTCGTCTCGCCAATCTTATGCTTCCACGACTATCACTACCGCTTAGTAATAAATTAAAGCATTACATCGCGATTTCATTGCATACAATAAAGCGACAACCATATGGCTCCTGCCAGTTGCTGATAACTCGGTTACAAAACATGATCATCTCATACAATAAAATTCAGCATCATGTCTTGACCATATCACATCACAACATGCCCTGCAAAAACAAGTTAGACGTCCTCTACTTTGTTGTTGCAAGTTTTACGTGGCTGCTACGGGCTTAAGTAAGAACCAATCTCACCTACGCATCAAAACCACAACGATAGTTTGTCAAATAGACTCCGTTTTAACCTTCGCAAGGACCGGGCGTAGCCATACTTGGTTCAACTAAAGTTGGAGAGACAGTCGCCCGCAAGCCACCTGTGTGCAAAGCACATCGGGGGAACCGGTCTCGCGTAAGCGTACGCGTAAGGTTGGTCCGGGTCGTCTCGTCCAACAATACCGCCGAACCAAAGTATGACATGCTGGTAGGCAGTATGACTTATATCGCCCACAACTCACTTGTGTTCTACTCGTGCATATAACATCAACATAAATAACCTAGGCTCGGATGCCACTGTTGGGTTTCGTAGTAATTTCAAAAAAATTCCTACGCACACGCAAGATCATGTGATGCATAGCTACAAGAGGGGAGAGTGTTGTCTATGTACCCACGCAGACCGACTGCGGAAGCGTTGACGCAACATAGAGGAAGTAGTCGTACGTCTTCACGATCCAACCGATCAAGTACCGAAACTACGGCACCTCCGAGTTCGAGCACACGTTCAGCTCGATGACGATCCCCGGACTCCGATCCAGCAAAGTGTCGGGGAAGAGTTCTGTCAGCACGATGGCATGGTGACGATCTTGATGTACTACAGCAGCAGGGCTTCGCCTAAACTCCGCTACAGTATTATCGAGGATTATGGTGGCTGGGGGCACCGCACACGGCTAAGGAATAGATCACGTGGATCAACTTGTGTGTCTAGAGGTGCTCCCCGCCTCAATATATAAAGGAGCCAAGGGGGAGGGGGGCGCCGGCCAGGAGGAGGGCGCAGGAGGAGTCCTACTCCTACCGGGAGTAGGACTCCCCCCCAATCCTATTTGGATTAGGATTCCCCGAGGGGGAAAGAGAGAGAAGGGGGCCGGCCACCTCTCCTAGTCCTAATAGGACTAGGGGAGGGGGGAGGCGCGCGGCCACCTTGGGCTGCCCCTTTCTCCTTTCCACTAAAGCCCATTAAGGCCCATATGGCTCCCGGGGGGGTCCGGTAACCTCCCGGTACTCCGGTAAAATCCCGATTTCACCCGGAACACTTCCGATATCCAAATATAGGCTTCCAATATATCAATCTTTATGTCTCGACCATCTCGAGACTCCTCGTCATGTCCGTGATCACATCCGGGACTCCGAACTAACTTCGGTACATCAAAATGCATAAACTCATAATATAACTGTCATCGTAACCTTAAGCGTGCGGACCCTACGGGTTCGAGAACAATGTAGACATGACAGAGACATGCCTCCGGTCAATAACCAATAGCGGGACCTGGATGCCCATATTGGCTCCTACATATTCTACGAAGATCTTTATCGGTCAGACCGCATAACAACATACGTTGTTCCCTTTGTCATCGGTATGTTACTTGCCCGAGATTCGATCGTCGGTATCCAATACCTGGTTCAATCTCGTTACCGGCAAGTCTCTTTACTCGTTCCGTAATACATCATCCCGCAACTAACTCATTTAGTTGCAATGCTTGCAAGGCTTAAGTGATGTGCATTACCGAGAGGGCCCAGAGATACCTCTCCAACAATCGGAGTGACAAAACCTAATCTCGAAATACGCCAACCCAACATGCACCTTTGGAGACACCTGTAGTACTCCTTTATAATCACCCAGTTACGTTGTGACGTTTGGTAGTACCCAAAGTGTTCCTCCGGTAAACGAGAGTTGCATAATCTCATAGTTATAGGAACATGTATAAGTCATGAAGAAAGCAATAGCAACATACTAAACGATCGGGTGCTAAGCTAATGGAATGGGTCATGTCAATCAGATCATTCAACTAATGATGTGACCTCGTTAATCAAATAACAACTCTTTGTTCATGGTTAGGAAACATAACCATCTTTGATTAACGAGCTAGTCAAGTAGAGGCATACTAGTGACACTCTGTTTGTCTATGTATTCACACATGTATTATGTTTCCGGTTAATACAATTCTAGCATGAATAATAAACATTTATCATGATATAAGGAAATAAATAATAACTTTATTATTGCCTCTAGGGCATATTTCCTTCACTCCTTGCTCTTGTGCTTCAAATGATAGTCTCCCCAACACTCAACTCTCTCTCACAGGATTTGGATTTGGTGGAAAGAAGATTTGAGTGGAAAGAAACTTGGGGAAGGCTAGAGATCAAGATTCATATGGTTGGAATGGAATATCTTGACCTCAACACAAGTGTAGGTGGTTCTCTCTCAGAAAATGTGTATTGGAAGTGTAGGTATGTTCTGATGGCTCTCTCCACGAATGAAGAGTGGGTGGAGGGGTATATATAGCCTCCACACAGAATCTAACCGTTACACACAATTTGCCAAACTCGGTGGGACCGAATGGTTAAACTCGGTCGGATCGATTCAGCAAACCTAGTGACCTTTAGGATTTTCGGTGGGACTGAGATGCAACTCGGTAGGACCGATATGGTTAGGGTTAGGGCATAACGTAATCTCGGTGTGACCGATTACACAAACTCGGTGGGACCGATTTTGGTAATAAGCTAACCAGAGAGTTGGTCAGGTAAACTCGGTGGGACCAATTCGCTCATCTCGGTGAGACCGAAATGTTACAAAAGGGAGACAGAGAGTTTACATTGCAATCTCGGTGGGACCGATCGCTCATCTCGGTGAGACCAAACGTTACGAAGGGAAACAGAGAGATTACAATCCCATCTCGGTGAGACCGAGATCCCTATCGGTGAAACCGATTTGCCTAGGGTTTGTGGCAGTGGCTATGACATTTGAAACTCGGTGGCGCCGGATAAAAAGAATCGGTGGGGCCGAGTTTGACTTTTGGTTTAGGTCATATGTGGATGTGGGAAGGTAGTTGAGGGTTTTGGAGCATATCACTAAGCACTTTGAGAAAGCAAGCCATTAAGCAACACCTCATCCCTCCTTGATAGTATTGGCTTTTCCTATGGACTCAATGTGATCTTGGATCACTAAAATATAAAATATAGAGTCTTGATCTTGAAGCTTGAGCCAAATTTTTTGTCCTTAGAGTTTTGAGGGATCCACTTTCCTCATCCATGCCATGCCATTCATTGAGCTTTTCCTAAAATATTAATCTTGGAATAATGTTAGCTCAATGAGCTATATGTTGTTAGGAATTACCAAAACCACTCAGGGATAGTTGCACTTTCAGCTGGGTCTTGTCCATCACATCGTTCTCCTAATTATGTGATCCCGTTATCAAATGACAACTCATGTCTATGGTTAGGAAACCTTAACCATCTTTGATCAACGAGCTAGTCTAGTAGAGACTCACTAGGGACATTGTATTCGTTTATGTATTCACACGTGTATTTAAGTTTCCGGTCAATACAATTCTAGCATGAATAATAAACCTTTATCTTGAAAAAGGAAATATGATAATAACTAATTTATTATTGCCTCTAGGGAATATCTCCAACAGTCTTCCACTTGCACTAGAATCAATAATCTAGTTTACACAGTTATAAATCTAACACCCATGGAGTCTTGGTGTCGATCATGTTTTGCCCGTGGAAGAGGATTAGTCAACGAGTCTGCCATGTTCAGACCCGTATGTACTTTGCAAAGTTCTATGTCTCCATCTTTAACATAATTACGAATGGAGTTGAAACGGCGCTTGATGTGCTTGGTTCTCTTGTGAAACTTGGGCTCCTTGGTAATGGCAATAGCTCTAGTGTTGTCACAAAAGATAGTCATTGGATCCGATGCACTAGGTATTACACCCAGATCGAATATGAACTCCTTCATCCAGACTCCTTCTTGTGTTGCTTCCGAAGCAGCTATATACTCCGCTTCACATGTAGACCCCGTCACAAGCTTTGTTTGGAACTGCACCACCTGACCGCTCCACCATTTAATATAAATTCATATGCAGTTTGAGACTTAGAGTCATCCGGATATGTGTCGAAGCTAGCGTCGACGTAACCCTTTACGACGAGCTCTTCGTCACCTTCATAAACGAGAAACATGTTCTTAGTCCTTTTCAGGTACTTCAGGATATTCTTGACCGCTGTATAATGATTTACTGCTGGATTATTTTGGTACCTCCCTGCCAAACTTATGGCAGGACACATATCAGGTCTGGTACACAGCATGACATACATTATAGAGACTACGGCTGAGGCATAGGAAATGACTTTCATCCTTTCTCTTTCTTCTGCCGTGGTCGGGCTTTGAGTCTTACTCAACTTCACACCTTATAATACAGGCAAGAACCCTTTTTTTGACTGATTCATTTTGAACTTCTTCAAAACTTTGTCAAGGTATGTGCTTTGTGAAAGTCATATTAAGCATTTTGATCTATCCCTGTAGATTTTGATGCCCAATATGTAAGCACCTTCACCGAGGTATTTCATTGAAAAACTCTTATCCAATATCATTTTATGCTTTCCAGAAATTCTATATCATTTTCAATCAATAATATGTCATCCACATAATATTAGAAATGCTACAAATTTCCCACTCACTTTCTTATAAATACAAGTTTCTCTGTAAGTTTGTATAAAACCAAAAATTTTGATCACCTCATCAAAATGTATATTCCAACACCGAGATGCCTGCATCACTCCATAGATGGATAGCAGGAGTTTGCATACTTTGTTAGCATCCTTAGAATCGACAAAACTTTCTGATTGCATCATCTACAACTCTTTCTTAAGAAATCCGTTAAGGAATGCCGTTTTGACGTTCATTTGACAGATCTCATAATCATGAAATGCAATAATTGCTAACATAATTCTAACAGACTTAAGCATCACTACAGGTGAGAAAGTCTCGTCGTAGTCAACTCCTTGAACTTGTCGAAACCATTTGCCACAAGTCAAGCTTTATAGATGGTGACATTACCATCAGCGTCTGTCTTCTTCTTAAAGATTCATTTATTCTCAATGGCTTGCCGATCATCGGGCAAGTCCATCAAACTCCATACTTTGTTCTTATACATGAATCCTATCTCGGATTTCATGGCCTGAAGTCATTTATTAGAATCTAGGCTCATCATAGTTTCTTCTTAGTTCGTAGGTTCATCGTTGTCTAACAACATAATTTCCAAGACTGGATTACCGTACCACTCTGGTGCGGAATGTACCCTGGTTGACCTACGAATTCAATAGTAACTTGATATAAAGTTTCATGATGATCATCATTATTTTCCTCTTCGTTTGGTGTAGGCATCATGGGAATTGCTTTCTGTGATGTGCTACCTTCCAATTCAAACAATTCAAATGAAGATACGATTGCCTCATCAAGTTCTACCTTCACCCACTCATTTCTTTCAAGAGAAACTCCTCTAAAAATGACACATTCTTGACAAAAAAAAATCTTTTCATTGGATCTGTAGCAGAATGTATACCCAATGGTCTCTTTAGTAGAGTATCTTATGAAGACGCACTTCTCCGCTTTGGATTCGAGCTTATCAGGCCGAAGCCTCATGACATAAGTGTTGCATCCCCAAACTTTAAGAAACAACAACTTGAAATTTCTTGTCAAACCATGGCACGCGTGCCGTTCTAGTAAAAATTCTAGCGCCCATGTGCATCATTCCGTACAAATACAACCTCTAGCTCGAGAGTCCGTCCAGCCAGCGTCGCACAAGGCACGACAGCTACCCTGAATTTCTATTATGATCAGTTCACTATCACAGCAGGTCTTGAAACTCTCAATCATGTTAAGCTAGTAGATATCATCCACTGCAACAATAGCATTGCTTTTCCAAACCAAACCACGAACACAACACGGTGCCAAAGGCTAAAAAAGAAGCCACTTTGGTTCTGCCTGCTCACCTTCACATCCATCCAACAAAGGCTTCTACAGCAGCAAGCAAGATACTTCTCCCTCCGTCACACAATATAAGAGCGTTTTTGACACACACACTCTTATATTATGGGACGGAGGGAGTATGAAACATCCAACACAGAGTACTTGCTCAGTACCACTGGTACCGACTGTAACGATAGCAACGCACCAGGCCACACGCTACAATGGCTTGGCGACTTCCTCGTCTTGCCACAGGTTCTTTCTTCTTGTTCTGGCATTCTAAAGACACCACTATAGAGGAGTCCTAAGATCTAAGCATAGTGAAACAGAACAAAAGGGAGCTAGGGAGACCTGACTAGACAATCGCTTCACTCTCTACCACCCGCCTTGCTTTGACACATGCAGAAATCCACTCTATGCTTGCACATCTACCGTTTTGCCAGTATGACGTATCTGCCCCTCATTCCCTGGCCATCTCCTTTGTTGCTCATCCTAGACTCTCGTCTCACCCTGGCCTCCTCCGCATCCAGCCAATCCTCATCACGAACAACAATAAACTGCAAAAAGGAAAAGATCAATACATGAAACTAACAACGGCTCATCTTCACATCCATAACATTTCAAGTTTTTTGCGTGACTAATAATACCTCATCGAATAATTCTTCTGACATTCGCCCACAACCATTGCGCCGAACAGGCAACTTGTCTCGCTTTTTGTACTCGACACCAGTGGGGTGCTTTACATCATCTCCACATCCACAGCACTCACCTATAATTATGTTGTAGTTTTGTTATTAATCAACATCTGACGCATCATAAATCTGATACTATTCAAAATACAAAATAGGACTGCAAGTCTGGAACAAACAAACATTCACAAAGATTTTGGCCCTAGCATTCTGGAAAAAATAATGAACAAAAATAGCAAGCAGAGAGTATACTAAATAGCAGAATGAGTGACTAAAACAATGCAAAATGAGAATTCCTCGGGAGAAAAGCTGCTTCAAAGTCCTCCCAGCCTATCCACTTCGTTGTATTATTTTTGTATCGCCCGATTGGCTAACTTCTACTGCAAACAAGGGTAGATACCACCTCCCGCCACAAACGAGGACCTCATGCGAACCCTGAAAAGCTCGTTTGCAGCCCTCCCAAACCCTTTCGGGCCCCTGTGCCCCATTCTCCCCTCACATCTCACAGCCACCATCTCTCGCTCCCGTCTCGGCGCCGCCAGCCCCTCTCCCCCAGTCTCTTCCGCCCCGCGGGCTCCTCCGCCTTCTCTCCTCATCCTCTTCTCCCCCTCTAATCTCTCCAAACCCTAGCAAATCCAGCCCAGTCTGATCTCCCCGTCCACACCACCCCTAGATGTCGAGGAGGCCAGCCACGACGCTGCCGTCACGCCACCCTTGGATGCTCAGGTGACACACGAGGCAGGCAGCCACGACGCTGCCAAGTACCCGCCCTTGGATGCGGAGGCGCTGCCCCACCACGATGCTGCAGAGGCGTTACCTAAGGCAAGCCACGACACTCGCCCAAGTTCAGCAACAGCAACGACCTCGTCATGGACTCATGGTGGATGCACTGCCCATCATCAGCCACCGAGCCAGGACGCTGCGGAGGCGTCGCCCAAAGGCCAACAATGAGAACAACCTCACCATAGTAGATGTCAACGCTCAACAATACGCGCGCGGATGGCTGCAGCAGCTCGAATGCACCCAACCTGATGCACTTCCTCCTACATCTACAGCACCGCTCTTGCAGCTTCGGCGTCGAAGGTGAGACTCTCGTTGTGCTGACGGTGTGGAGCAGTTCTTGCGGACCCTTGTTGACCTATGGGCACATTGCTATCTTTCCGGGCTGACGCCACGACATCCTCCCCTCTTCCAGGCACTCCCAACAAGGAGCTCACCCATGTTACTGCCATACCTCCGACGCTCTCGGCAGCCAGCTCCGTTCAGGTAAAGCTCGCCCTCCTTATCCCTAAAAACAAAAACTACTCCCTCCATCCCATAATATAAGAGCGTTTTAACGCTCTTATATTATGGGACGGAGGAGGTAGTTACTAGATGCCAAGATTAGGAATTGTTCTGTTGGCTAGTTATCTCCATCCATCAGGAATTATAGTATTGTTAATGTGTTTCCTTCATTTGGTCTTCTGCTGTTTGATAATTACTGGTTGTACACTGCGCATAGCAGCACAATTTTCTAGCACCAACAAGTTTCTAACAAAACATATTTTCTAACAAAATGTCAGGGGCGCGTCTTTAGGACTAGTAAACCAATTCATTCGAAAATCTACTTTGGACACGGTCGCACGGCTGCCTTAGCATGTGGTGGCTCGTGGCCGTGTAGGATTTCCATTGGGCGCACCCGATCTGCTGCTGGGGTGACACAAGCGTGAATCTTTTCTGCAAGTGCTACATTAACACGACAGTGGCACTACAGCGAGGCTTGAATGGTTGCTATAGCCTATAGGGACGCTGCAGCTTTTGTGCAGGAGACCTGCTTTTTCTGACAGGGATGCAGGAGATGTATGCATGCTTCTTTTCTTCGATGTTCACGTCCCTCCCTCTCAAAAAATTTACTCTAAAACAAGACATGAAATTCATACATGCAGAGACTAAGGTTAAGTACCTTTTTAATTTCAATGGTAACCTTATACCACAAAACATGTAGCTAATACCGAACCACTGGATAGCACGACCTTTTATCCTTGATGCTATCCTTCGCGAGTATAAACATGCATATACCGTACAAATCGATGAACCTAAACTATAATATTAAACAAACCAATAACTGCTTTGTAAACAACCTAGTAATTGTTTTTCAGAACCCCATAGCTATTGTTAAATAATTAGTCAACTGCATCGGGGGAAGCTAATAGCTACTGCAAAACAACCTGGCAACTACATTTGAGAATCTAGTGATTGCTTCCACAAAGCCCGACAATCGCATCAAAACAGTTTGGCAATTATATCTGAGAACCTGGTAACTGCTTTCGTAAAACCGGATAACTGCAAGTGCAGAATTGTTTTTCCACAAAATCTGATAAATTAAGAGACATGTTGGAATTTTAATTCTATACATTATTAATATGGAACATGCCTGGACATGCTAGTAGCCTAGTGCTTACGGACCATGCATCGCTAGCATTACAACCATAATTAGTTAGTGCCTATACTTGGAGAGATGCACTCCTTCAAATGTCACGCTCTACATGTGTTGTGTGCAGTGTCAGTGCAAACCACCAGACTCATATGATTGCTTACATAAAGCAGCAGGACCACCGCCATTAAGGTCCTATTTAGGCTGTGTTCCAGACACCATCAGGTTCAAGGTATTGGTATGCTCTTTTTGTACCTCAGAATAACTGGAGAACATGCTCCCATATTGTTAATATGGTGGAAAATCTAAAATGTTAGACCATGGTGGTGCTTCAGCATTTGAACTATGTAGACATTGGATTCACTCAAAACTCTATTGCAGGAATGGCCTTTTGTGGTAGTTGCTTAGCTAACTTAGAAAATGGTCATCTTTAAGAAGCTTGACTGTGAGCATACATGTAAAAATAACGAGCTATAACATTCAGAAAAATGACTAAACAGAAATAGCAGCGGAGAAAATTAGTAGACGCGTATATTGATATACTAAATGGCAGAATATACCGTTAGCTTCTGGCGTAACAACACATATACAGCTGAGCACATATACAGCGAAGAAAAGATCGCCGACGGCACTCGACCCACTCTTGACAATCAAATTTAAATGAGAGAATGATCTGCATTTGTATGGAGAGTTTTTCCCCTGAAAATGTGGTTTGTAACTCACAATTTCCTTCAGTTCATATGCAAAATCCTAACATAGTAAACATACATCGTATCAGTAATGAAAGAATCAAGAGCAAAGCCAAAAGGGAGTGAGGAAGAGGGCAAACCCCAAAAAGATGATGGTCCTCATTGTACTTGTCCAGTAAAGCATTAAGCACATCCCATTTGGGGCGACGGTTGATCATCACATCCAAAGCTTGTTTGGAATTCATCCTTGTACCATTAGGCCAGTACAGGGTCTGCCACACATGGATATCCTCCTCTGAAAGATCCCCCATGTACCTAGTGCAAAGAGAATAAGAGATAGACCAAACAACCCCCAAGGCTAACACAACTCATGGTAGCAATAAACAATACAAGGCTAAGCGAAACTGAATTTCCTACATACTTATAAAGAACTAAGTTCTTCATGCATTATTTTATGCAAAAAAAACTTTGGGGGGGGGGGGGGGGGGGTAATCGCTGTTGGATGTGAAATTGATGATGCTTAAAACTCACAGCCTATTACAGACCAAAAAATTATCAACACACTGGTCTGAGCTGGGAAAAAAATCTAGCATTCACAACAATGATCGTTAAACGTCAATTTGAGGATTTTAATTGAGATAATTATATTTTCTCAAACCTGCATGGAACCGTCGTCATTTTTCATTAAGAAGAAATCACTAAGATGGATCGAAACCAATATTTACAAACACCCATCAACGGTGAAGCCAAGAAAGAAAAAACGACCGTCCTCAGTATATAGCCTACGAGCCCTAGCTAACCTGGACCCAAAACAGCACAGGAAACGAAAGGTCCGTTAAGCAAATTTGTGTGTTGTAGACTCAGGTTCAGGGGCACTTAGAGAGTACCATTGCCAGTAAATGAAATTGATTGGAAAGTTAGTTAGCAAGCAGTATCTACTACCTTTATTAGGAATTAGCCTTTTGTATTTCCTACTGGTTTAGGTTTTTGTGATAGAAGATGGACTATGACAAAAGTTGGTTACTTGCAGATCACTTCATTTAAGATTGTTCAGCTAATTGCTATGAGTATTTGGATGATTGATCTTCAGATACAACAGACATTAGCAAATTGATATTTTGTGTCACAACAGTATTCAGTCCACTTCATTACAACTGCTACTTATCACCATTGGGTGTACCAAATAGTGGTGGCCTAACTGTACAAGTAACGATTGAGTGAGAGAAATATACTTGCATACAAGATGATAGCATAGGACACAACATATACATATAAGCATTTTCCAACACTTACAAATAGAAAAATTCGGGCGAAGATTCACTTGAATTTACACAGATTAGTGTGATGACAGTCAGTGGCGTCCTGAGCTTCTTGTAAGCTCTTAAAGTAGATTTTGAGAAGGCATAAGACAAAATCGATTTGGAGTTTATGTATTCAGTCCTAAAAAGGAAAGGTTTCCCTAGGAAGTTTGTTCGGTGGACTAAGGCCCTGTTTGGTTCAGCTTTTATCGACGGATTCCGCTGCCGCGCAGCAGAATCTAAACCAAAGGGCGAACCCAGCAGAACGCGATTTCAGAAATCCGTTGCCAAAATCTGAACAAAAAGCGGAAGCAGCCCAGGACGTGCTTTCCAAAATCTGATTCCGCTGCGGGCCAAAATCTGAAAAAGCTGTATCAGCTGGTTTGCCAAATGACCTACATCTTTTTCACATCAAATTTTCCACAGCTGTTTTTTCACATCATTTTTCACAGCTGCTTTTAGAAATCCACAGCCGAACCAAACAGGGCCTAAAGCTGTTGTCTGCAATGGCAAGGTTGCTAATACTCTGAGTGACATGATAGGTTTATGGCTAATACTTTGTTACTAGGAAGGGGCTCGGGCAAGGAGACCCCTTCTCTCCTTTATACTTTTTATAATATTGCTGCTGATGTTCTGGCTACTCTGATTAAAAGAGCCCAAGAATAAGGTTTCATTAAAGGCTTAGTCCCTCGGCTGCACAATATGGGGGTTTAGCCATACAGAAGTATGCTGGCAACACCATTTTTTATGCTTGAGGATGATTTGGAGGGGGCTAGAAATCTTAAGATAATTCTGTGTGTTTTTTAGCATTTGATGACTGGACTTAAAATCAACTTCCTGAAAAGGTGAAGTTTTCTGTTTTGGGGAAGCACTGGCTAAGCAAGACATTTACGCTCAGATTTTTACTTGCTCCGTGGGAGATTTCCCTTTTTGGTTCGTAGGATAGGAATATTATGGGAATAGGAAAACCATAGGAAATGAAATGACATGTATCTCAATTCCAATTAGGAAAGAGATGACATTTGATTCATAGGATAGGAACTTTTCCATTGGGTCTAGGCTAATATTTTTTCCCCTTTGAAATGTTAAGGATTGGTTCCTATCCTACATAGGAATAGGAAATCCATTCTTACAAACCAAAGGGCTTCAAATTAATTTTTTCTACAAAATTCCTGTCCTCTAGAATTCCTTCAGAATTCCTGTAAACCAAAGGAGGTCTCAACGGTTTGCTCTTATATCACGGCAATGGTCCACAGTGATCACCAACAAGCAACAAGAAGCCCTTAAGTCCTGACCCGTAAAACAACACTGGGCCAGGAATCTGAAAATACAGTCACATAGCTGAGGGAAAGTACAAGCTCGGATGGTTGATCCTTTTAGATACACCCGACTTTAACAAATTGATCTTTTGTGTCACAATACTATTCTGTCCACTTCACTGAAACTGCTACCTGTCACCATGGGGTGCGCAAAGCTAGTGGTGGCTTAACTATAAGTTACGAGTGAGCTAAAAAGAAATATACTTGCATATAAGGTGCTAGCATAGGACAAGGCATATACATAATTGAATTTTTCAGCACTTAGACATCGAAACAAAGTTGAGAGAAGATTTACTTGAATTTACACAGATTAGTGTGATGGGAGTCTATAGCATCCTGAGCTTCTTTCAAGCTCTTAAACGGGCCGCCTCGACGAGGATATGTGTGAAAGAGTCCGTCAGCATCAACCCTCAGAAAATATTTAATGAGCAATCTTGTTGGCATCAGTGAAGAAACAGGTGGAAAAGGCCTTGGCGGTGATGGGGCCTCAATACGCACTGCCTGCTCGGTGTCCTCGCAGCTGAAATAACAAAAGATGGATAAGACTGTGGAATAGTATAAATTATTATTATTTTGCAAAGATTGAAACCAAGGAGAAGATTTCTCCAAGAGATCTCATTGTAATTCTTATTAGTTGTATCTAACATACGGTGGAGGCGGTGGCTGATGGAGGAAGGGAGGGGCGGCCGCGGGAAAGGTCGTCGTGCCGGCGCCGCATTTCGGAGTCGATTTCTCTGCAGAGATCAGAGACGAGCCGTGGCTCCGATCCGCCGGTGACAAAATTCCCATCGTCGTCGGTGTAGACATTGATGCTTCGGCCGTCTGGAAGACGGTATATCAACGGGCGGCCGGGGCATCGTATGGGCGGCATGGGGGCCGGCGGGGTGGTTCTAGGGTTTTGGAGATTTCGTGTCGGCGCGGCGAGGGGAAAAGAGAGAAGCTTTCTTCCTGGGCGGGGGTGGGGACTAGAGAGGGAGGCGAAAGGGGAACGACCGAACGAAATGGGGAGGGGAAGCTGACGGCGCGCTGCCATATGTTTTTTCTTTTCTTTTTGACCGAACTCACATCGAGGGTGCCCAGCGCGCAGGAACAAGCGCTCGCTCACGTGTCACGTCTCTCACGTGCTAAAAAAAACCTAAAAAGCATAATCTTAAGCTAAAAATAATGCCCCCTCCGCTTTTATGTACTCCGCATATTAGGTTTGTCTAAATTCACTATATATATTTTCAACGAGGTTGTAGAAAATATATTAACATATACACCACCAAATACACACACACACACACATATATATATATATATATATTAGTGGATTTATCATTGCATATATTTCCACATCGTATAAATTTATTATTATAAATATTCATATTTTTTTTACAAACCTAATCAAACTTTATAAAGTTTGATTTTAATCAAAACTAATATGCAAAGTAAATAAAAACGAAGGAAGGATGTAGTATAGTATACTAATATGAAGAACCTAGAGATGCCCGCTAACATGACCAAATGTTTCGATCCTTTGATCTCGACTTGTTATTACTTCTTCCTCTCGATCTATAAATCCATACCCTTTTTTGGCCATCACCAAATTATATTATTTGTACCCCACAAAAAAATTATATTATTTGTATTCTTGCAAAATAATTACTACTATATTATTTGTCATGCAATTTTCATTGATTTCTAAACTGATGTACTACTAAAGATATGCCCGAACACCCTCTATTTTTGTATGTGTAAAATTGTGGCACCCCTCGTTACTAAGATCTTATGTCTGCCACAGCGAAAAAAATAGTTATATGTTTTATCCAAAACACGAAGGAAGCTAATGAACCTAGACAGAAAAAGCGAAATCACTAATTAATGAGTACTCATTGCAAAAAGCACTCCACTTTCCCAGGTCGCGACAAGTGGCGCACATGCAGCGCACCACTTGTCGCAACCTGGGAGTTTTCCCTTTTTTCGTAGATCCGTTTATTCAAAACGTTTTATCTCTTAAACCGTGCGTCCAAATCTCGAACCGTTTTCATTGTTGGATTCCTCGCGTCGAGATCTTCAAAACTAGATCTCATGTTGATAGATTTTGACGAACTTTTTTTTCATGAAAAAAACGGATGAAAAAAACCGGGCCGGAAGCATGGTTTTTTCCCTTACCGAAAAAGGCACGTCCGTGCCTCTCGCGAAATCACAACCGTGCCTCTCGCGGAAGCAAAACCATGACTCTCGCAAAAGAAAAAAAAACAGAAAACGTGTTTTTTTTCGTTTCCAAAAGGCACGGCCGTGACTCTTGCTAAAGCACAACCGTGCCTCTCGCGGAAGAAAAACCGTGACTTTCGCGAAAGGAAAAAATGCATTTTTTCACGCAAAAAAAAAATTCCCGAATTTTTTTTGATCAAAAAGCTAAGAAAGACCGGGGGAAAACCAAAACGTCAAAAAACCCGGAAAAAAAACCATTTAAAAAGCCGAAAACACGTGCGGAAAAATAAAAAAAAACAAAATCCGAAGGAAGCATCCAGAGCGCGACACGTGGCAAATGGCTGAGAGCGCGCCAAGTGGCGCTGATCGTTGCGAGGCTCCCGAAAAAGCGAACTAGTTGCTCCCCAGAAAAAGTAGACGAGAAACACGTAATTCTGAAGAAGAAAAAACATGGTAGGGGGAAAAGATATAGACTAGAGTAAACCGATGTTCTTTTATGAATAAATAAAAATTTGTCAAAGAAAATAAATACACTGGTCTCGATTGAGATATAAAAAAGAAACTCATGAGGAAAAAACTTCAGAAAAAAGTCACGAGGAAACAATGTTGGAGAGGGACGTACGGGGTACGCATCGACATGTTGCCTCTCGCGGCGGCACTTAGGATCGATCACCGGTCACGCACACAAAATTAGTCCCAACGTACGTACGTGTCACCTCCATTTATATTATACTAGCAAAAGGGCCCATGCGTTGTAACGGAAGATTTTTTTCATAATCTTCAATGGCCATGGCCACGCTTTGTTGCATCATCAAGATACACTATCACTCTCAATTTCGTGGAACCATGAACAATTTTTAAAATCATGATCATTTTTTAAAACTCGTGCACATATTTGAAATCATGTACATTTTTAAAATTGTTAACACTTTTTCAAAGTTTTTAACATTAAATCATGATCATTTTTTAAAACTCGTGCACATATTTGAAATCATGAACATTTTTAAAATTGTTAACACTTTTTCAAAGTTTTTAACATTTTCCAAAATCAAGAATATTTTTTGAATTCATGAACATTTTAAAATTGTTAACACTTTTTCAAAGTTTTTAACATTTTCC
The DNA here is from genome assembly GCF_003073215.2 of Triticum urartu. Taxonomy (NCBI): domain Eukaryota; kingdom Viridiplantae; phylum Streptophyta; class Magnoliopsida; order Poales; family Poaceae; genus Triticum; species Triticum urartu. Next base: position 132,789,994 of record NC_053028.1, read on the forward strand.
AAAATCAAGAATATTTTTTGAATTCATGAACATTTTAAAATTGTGAACATTTTTTATTTTATGTGCAAATGGACGAACCAAATGATGGATGAAAATCTGGTAATAAGCAACATATAAAAAAAAGGAGTAAGAAACATCCGTGTCTTTAATAGAAAAATGAAAGTACTAATTAAGGGTGCAACATAAAAATAATTTTAAAAATAATTAACATGGAAGATAACATTATATTTAGAATGTACAAAATTTTCTAGGCGATTTTCATATTTAGCATGCTAAATTTAAAGTTGGGGTTTGAAGGATATGAATATTTTAAAAAAATACTTGAATCTGCAAAAAAAAAGTTAAAAGAGAATATTGTGGCCGTATTGTACTGTGTAGACACACTGTTAAGAGACACTTGGCAAGGTAGCTCTATACTACGGCAATTGAAATTCGCGAAAAAAAGGGGTACTGTGTAGACACACTGTTAAGAGACACTTGGCAAGGTAGCTCTATACTACGGCAATTGAAATTCGCGAAAAAAAGGGTGCAAAAATGGGGATGACCAGGTTTCGAACCGAGGTCTCCTGGATTGTGGAGAAAGGACTAGGCCAGTAAGCTGGTTTGTTCGGTTGTGTTTTGTAAGGGCATTTTCTTACATGAACCAAGCTCTATCGGTGGCGGGTTAAGAAAGAGAAAAACGAATCGTTTTTCTATTTACGAGTGGTATAGGTGAGTAATTTTTACCAACTTAGAGGGTAATTTTAATAACGGACGACCAGAAGCGGTAGCCGCTTTATTAGTAGGTAAAGATAACAACAATTGACCATGAATCCGACTGGACTTCCATAAAAAAAAATCCGACTAGACTTCGAAACGTTCTTTTTTTTAGCATCAGTACAGACACAAGCGCTCATATACACGTGTATATACTCACTCCTATGAACGCACACACGCACACCCTACCTCTATGAGCACCTCCGAGAGACTGAGCCGGCATATCATCTTGAGATTTACAAAGTCACCATAGGCGCCTCGTCGTCGACGGGAACGTCTCCTCCCACTAAAAGCGCATCGCCGGAAATCCTGAAATAAATTCAGGAATAATACGAGCATTAGGATTTGAACCCTGGTGGATTGGGGATACCACTATCCACCTAACCAACTCAACCACGTTCTTTCTGCTACACGCATATAGGTGTGGTGGGAAAAAAAAGCGGAGCGATTATCTTCTCTACTCCTAATGTCTGAGTATCTTCTCTTCTACTCCTAATGTCTGAGTATGTAAGTAGTTCGTTCGCTTCGTTTGTTCCCACCGTCCCATCGATCTCCCGATCCCTCCCCCCCACCGATTTTTTACTTCCCACCGAAAACCGAGACCGGTTTTATTTCATGCATCACAAGAACCAAGCCAAACGTTCCCTCCCCTTCCATATAAAACAACAAACCTTCCATCCTTTCCTTCAATTTACGACACCAATCAAATCAAAACATATGGAATCATATCGGAAAATTCCATCACGAGAAGCTTCCATAAACAACAGTTTAATCTAATATTTTTGCTCTTTCCATATACAACAAAATCCTATCTTCCGAGCGGGGCTGGCAAGGCCTGATTCTCCACGCTTCCAGGTTTGCGTTTGGATCATGTGTATTTGAACAGTTTCTTCAAAGTTTGCCGTCAGATCAGGTGTGCGGTGCCGGCGTGGCTGCTAGCGACATGTTATGACACAGGTTCTCCACGCTTAGTAACCTGTACACAGTTCACTTCTGGTTAAACTAATGCGGGAAGAGACTGGGTTAACTATACAACTGTCCGATTGGTGGTGTGACATAGCCCCAACTGTTCGTCCGATTAGTACATGGTCCTCACTGTTCTTGTGTGCTACCGAGGCATATACCTGTTCAAAGTAAGTAGTCAACTGCTTTAAGTATACAACCAATGCATAGCAAGGCTTGACATATGTATACATTCAACCCTTTCGAAAACTTACTGCTTCTCGAGAGGTATCCTAACCCCGTCTATAATTTTTGTGACGTTCTACCAAAGTAACCTGTACCAAGAACATGGCTCAGAGAGGATAATTTGCTATATACATGATTTCTATTCAACAAGCAACGCTATCAGAATAAATGCAGCACGAATATGATTGTTCAGTTTCAGATTAGCTCCATAGTGTTCCTTTTTTTTAATTATCAAGAGCTTGTTAAAATAACTGTGGTACATAATTGATATGGAATCCAGTATGCACTTATATGCACTTAGTTGCCTATCTTCAGTTTCTATATATACTGATGGAACTATCTTCAGTTAGTATATATACTTGTCACATATCAGTACTTGTCACAAATCACAAATCAGTACTTGGCACAAACCTATCTTGGTGGTCAAACATAGTGTTCCTCAAGCATGTACTGATGGAACTATCCCTGCCATTTATTTATATTTAGGTAAGAGTCCATGCATTTATTTGAATGGTCTGGTGGTTCAAAATCCAAATATTTGAGGAGCACATATATACATATGAGCGTTACCAATGCATACAAAAATAAATGACATGGATAATAAGAACTAGCTTTTCATGCCAGGGTGAAACTGTATGGAGAGAAGTAGAGTGATGACACCAAATCAAGAGCAAGGAGTAGACTGAAATAATTGGCAAGCACGCTTGTTACACTAACATGAAGGTCTACAGAAAAACTTCAGGATTTTGAAAATTTATTGTGTTTACAAAACAAGATCCATCTTCAGGATCTTGTTTTCTATTTACTGTTCACCAGGGAGTATATGCTCCCTGGAGCCAAAACTCCAAGCAAGTTTGTCTTGTCAGTGGCGTATGAGAAATAAGATTTGTGTCCGAGAAAAATTACTACAAATGGAGGACGAGATGATGCTGCCAGGCCAAAGCAACATTTTCATGTTGTCCCCTGACTATGCTTTTCTGTGTGGTTTCTTCTACTCTCCTTTTTTTCTTTTTTTTTTGCTTTTCTTAATCTCGACCAGCTTAGGAAGAAGAAAACTTGAACCAAAGTAGTTAATCCATTGCACAACTCAATGCATTTCAAATTGTTCTGTTGCCTCCACCAAAATCATGCAGATATAAAGATAATACAAGAAGGTTAGTTACCTTCCTTTGTGCAGGACAAGAACTCTACCCGCTGCCATTTTACGGAACCTGTAGCAAGCAATGCATTAGATGACAATGCTGGTTATTGGTCACAAAAACTGAAGAGAAGCATTATTGTACCAAACATGCCAAGAACTTACTTTACTCCTGTTCAATGTAGATTAAAGTGCGTTAAATAGAGTATACGGTACTTATTGATCTGCTTTGCCAATGACAATTGTCTATGACAGTGATGTCCTCAAATGACTTGACCCCGTTTGGTTCTCGTTCGGAAAGGGTGAATCTTGCTAAGCAACACCGACAGCGACAAATGGAGGCGACAAAGGGGCTCCGACAACCTCTTGCTGATATCACCAATGTTGATAGACTCCCCAAAGAGGGTCCAGGTATATTGAATTGATAATTGATTGGTATTTGGTGATTGTTAAATTACTAATCTGAACAATCCCTTTCGCAAGCCATTGGAGCTGGCCCACAACCATCGAGCGGCTTGTTTATTCGTGAAGCAGATGTCCCGTCTCCCTTGACCATAGAACTCCCGAAAGGGAGTCCAGGTATAACTCATCGTAATATTTAAATGCCTTCGATATTGGTGATTACTAATTTGAACAATCCCTTTCGCAAGTCGTTGCATCTGACCCACGACCACCGAGCAGCCTGATTATACATGAAGCACCAATCCCCTCTGCGTCAACCATAGAACACCACAAAGGTAGTCCAGGTATAGCTTCCGAACTCACACCTCCTTCGAATTTCTAAATATAATGAAGCGGTAAATTTAATCCATCAGAGGGGATTGTTGCGCGTAATCTGGTTTGGTATATAATTAATATATTGCAACCCTGATGGTGCATGATTTTATCCATAAATACTATTACTGTTCAAAATCGGATGCTAATGTGTGCATACCTAAAACAACAGATAGAGCTACGAGGGGCCATGCTGGCCAACGTAAAGGGACCTTATCAAAGGAAGAAAGGGATGCCATTAACGCACGGAGAAGAGCAACTTATAAGAAGAAAAAAGAAGAGCAAGGGTACCAAGAACAAAAGGATAAGTTGAACACAAAGAGACGAGAATCTTATCAGAAGAAGAAAAAGCAGGAAGACCGACAACGACAGATGGATGCGACAAATGGCCTCCGACACGCTCTTGGTGAAGACACCAATGTTAATATACTCCCCAAAGAGGGTCCAGGTATATGGAATTTGTGTAATGTTTTTAGTAAATCACCTTCAATGTTGTTTCTTACTAATTAGCAAAGTCCCTTTCGCAAGACAACCGATCTTCCCCACAACCATCAAGCGGAGTGTTTATTCGCGAAGCACCAACCCCATCGCCCGCAACCATTGAACTACCCAAAGGGAGTCTAGGTATAACTCTGAGACAATCTTTAAATGCCTTTCATATTGAATTTTTACCAATTTGAACAATCCCTTTCGCAAGCCATTGCAGCTGACTCACAACCATTGAGCGGCCTGATTATACATGAAGCAACAATCCCCTCTGCGTCAACCATAGAACTCCCCATAGGTAGTCCAGGTATTACTTCCGAACTCACACCTCCTTTGATTTTCTACAAACATAGAAACAGAAATAAGTACAAAGTTGAGTCACTTATTTTGGGACGGAGGGAGTATTACTGTTGTACCTCCAGTCAACCATGAGAGCTTTGAACTTGATTGTTCTGGTTCGGATGCTAATGTGTATAGACCTACAACAACAGGTCCAGCTATAAGGGGCTGTGAGGGCCAACGTAAAGGGACATTATCAACGGAAAAAAATAATGTCATAAATGCACGGAGACGAGCAACTTATAAAAAGTAAATAGAAGATGAAGGGTACCAAGAACAAAAGGATAAGTTGAACACACAAAGACGAGCAGCTTATGAGATGAAGACACCAAAGGACACAAACACATTAGATATTATAAATGCAAAGAGGCGAGCCGCTTACGAGAAGAAGAAGGAACAAGTAAACACGCAAAGACGGGAAACGACTCAGAAACATCGAGATAGCTTAACACCAGAGCAGAAAGGGGAGATTGGTGCTCGGCGCCGACAGCGGGAGAAAGCTATCCGGAACACCCCGTGTGCTGAATCCACCGCGATGCCTCGTCCTAATTTAGCAACCTCAGCTACGGCGATCACATGCGGTCACACCTTCAAATCTTACGGTATTCCTCGCCTGTGTACTCCACATCTTATGTTCGTATGCATTAAACAAATATTTACTTGCTCCGTGTCGGTGCAGCCGCCTACTGTGCCAATACGATGGATTATAATATCCTCATGTTGGATCCTGGGCAACAATCCCATGGTGAACAAATTGATCGTGCTCCTGCTGTCACCAAGAGCCCCGCATACATTCGAAACACCGAAACCGACGGTACTTATCCCATCATGAACCATCTTTCATTTTGTAAACATTCTACAGTTGTTTATGACAACTCAAAAATGTTGCAGGTGCCTACCTAAGTAGAACCTTCGGTGACGGGGCTGTAGATGACGACCCAGTCAAAATCGATGATCACCTGAAAAGTGTCGACCAGCTAACCAGTGATCCGGTAACAATAGCGGATAATGGAGCGGACGAGCAGAGTCATGAGTCCAGAGCGAGGCATAGGATGAGAGAGCGAGCTTGCAAGGGAAGTATGGCGGCGAACAAGCATCAGGAGAAAATTGGCAAGCAAAAAACATCACCGAAGGTACCACGTGGTGAGAGGAATGCTCTACTAGATCGGCGTAATGCAAGGTTTGCAGGTAGGGTGAGGACCCCAACCGTCAGGTCCATCTCCATACCGGAAATGAGCTCAAGTGGAAAACTTACCGTAGTGGAAGCACACGGTGCCTCGACCTCATCTAGCACACCGGAGTACACGATCAGAAGTGAAGGTAACACTCCCACTTACTCTCCTTGCGTCCCTTGAGACTGAACCCTCATTTATTGGTTTCACACCTGAGCAGACGACATGGACGCTTACCTTAGTCGTCTCATGAATGATAATGTCAACCCTGACAACCTCTTTGACGATGAGTATTACCTGTTTGCTGGTGAAGGTATGTACACCCACTTGAGCAACATCCACCCGTTGGGAATATCACTAATTTTAAACATTGTTTGCAGGCTCATATGCTGATGACATGGAGCACGACGAATTGGTAGACTCAAGTCACAATACCTATGTCGACCATGATCCATTGGACTATGTCTACTCAAACCTCCCAGACCACACACACATCCTGAAGCACGCCACAAATTGCGATCACCGCAAGGCCAAGAAGTTTGTGTCCGAGGCCTCGGGATTCTGCTGTCGCAGTGGGCAGATCCAACTGAAGCAACCGGAGCCCATCCCGGAGCTAATGAGGCTTTGGTCTAGCATGGATGCGGATTCAAGGCATTTTCGGGAGAACATACGGTTCTTCAACGGCCACTTCTCCTTCACAACCCTTGGTGTTAGCCTTGATGAAAGCTACACAAACATGAAGTCTGGGGTGTACACGTTCCGGGCGCATGGCACCATCTACCACAATGTTCATTCCTTCGGGCCAACGTCACGTCCAGATCATCTACAGTTGTACTTCTACGATGATGACCTAGGCCTAACCCATCGCAAGGCTGCCACCGAGCAATTAGACCAGGATGTCGTCAGAAAGTTAGTGGACATACTCAGAGAAAACCCGTACTCCCAGCAGTTTAGGAGTTTGGGTGCGCACAGGGACAACCTCGACGATTATAGGATAGATCTCAACACTGACTAGAGACTAGACCAACGGAAGTATAATAGACCTCTGTCATCTGAGGTCGCTACAATTTGGGTGGAGGGCACTAACCTAGCGAGGAGGTTTGATCGTAGGATCACACTTTGCGGGAATGACAACCAGAGGCACAATATACATGTGACGGCTGGCTCGTATGACCCGCTCTCTTACCCACTCTTCTACCCAAGGGGGGAGCTCGGTTGGCACCCGAAACTTCCTAAACGTGATGTCAATTGGCCGGTTGTGCAACAACCAAGAGGTAGACGTGATGATGATGATGATGATGATGAGGATGCAGGTAAGCCTTATGCGTATTCTATCGTTTAGATGAATTGTATACTTCTTATATGAATCCTAATGTCCGCGTTACTCATCCATGTGCAGAGGGGAATAGCAGGTTATGCGTCTCGGTGAGAGACTACTACTGTTACATGCTCCAGACATGACCTGGTATATTCAATCCCATACTTTGTGGAGCACGATTGCTCCAGCAATGGGGGTGGACATGTACATCAAGATTGAGAGTTGTAGGTTGAAATGGTACAGGAAGAACCAGACAAAGATCCGTGCCGACCTGTATAAAGGAGTTGTTGATGCAATTACATCTGGGGAGACCCGAGCAAGCGCTGTTGGAGTAAGGATAGTGCTCCCTGGAACGTACCCAGGTGGCGACCGCGACATGAAGCGGAGGCATATGGATGCCATGGCAATTGTCCATACCTACGGGAAGCCTGACATCTTCTTGACCATGACCTGCAACCCTAACTGGGAAGAGATAACGAATGAGTTGTTTCCTGGTCAGACAGCGCAAGACCGACCTGATCTTGTGGCTCGTGTGTTCCATGGCAAGCTAGAGGCTATGAAAGAGATGTTGTTCAAGAAGAATATCTTGGGTGTTGTTGTCGCTCATGTATACGTAGTCGAGTTCCAGAAGAGGGGCCTCCCCCACGCACACTTTTTGTTGATCATGGATTCTGCCTATAAGCTTGTCGTTCCAGAGCAGTACGATCGACTCATTTCTACCGAGCTCCCAGACAAGCAGAAGTATCCCGAACTCCACGCCTTGGTGGTGAAACATATGATGCACGGACCATGCGGTGCTCTCAACCCGAAAAATGTGTGCATGCAACAGAACAAGTGCAAGTGCAGATACCCGCGGCCGTTCAATGAAAACACGACACCTTTAGAAGTGTTTGGCATGTTATGCATCTCCGAAAATATTTAAATCAGACCCCATGCGTGGAACAGCTTGTTCTGCCTGATATATGTGTGCAACATGTCAGATGCAAATAATTCGATCAACTAATTATTTAGTCTAACCAACATTGTGCTAAGCAATCAATCAATCAATTTATGTACTGGTTCATATGCCAACAAATCTACAAACATCCCTGGTAAATACTGGAGCCAACACCTCCACAAACCCGTGTGAGCTGCAACCTCCGCACACAGAATTGCCTGCTATTGATTGAAGAGGAAGAGTAGCTATACCTGGTACGGCTCTATGAACTGTTCTCATCCGCGTCGACCTCATCCGAAGCCTCGACGGCCACATGTCTGTGAAGCCGGTGTACACCATCCTGCTCATGTCGCTGGCACGGCAGGCTCGACAAAGGGGCGGGTGTCGATTTGGGGAGAGGATGACTTGTCCAGGAGGCGGTAGAGGCACGGGAAGGACCCGGCGCCGCTGGAGGCGGCGAGGACAAGTCGAGCACTGCCAAGCGCGGCCGCGAGATTGGCGAGGTCGGCGCGAGCAGGGCAGTCGGCGAACACGGCATGGGCAGGGAGGCGGCGAGGTGCTTCCGAGGAGAGCGAGCGGCGGTCGAGGAGGCCGAGGATCAGGGCGAGGCGGAGGCTGCGGCTAGCGGCGGGAGAAGACTGTCCTTCCACCGCCGGCGGTGGCGACCTTTGTGTGATGTTGGTCGCCGGTTGTGTGCGCATCTAGCCGCCGTCAGATGAGTGGAGGGGAGCTGGGGAGGAGATGAGAGGGGGCGGCGGTGCGAGACGAGGTCGCCGGCTGTGGAGGCGAGAGTGGAGGGGGTGGAGTGGGTGACTCGCCGAGATCTGGCATCGTGAGTGGACTGGGAGTCTGGGAGTGGAGAGAGTGAGGGGATCAGGGGAGGGAGACATGTGCTGGTTGGGCTTGGGTCGTGCGGGGAAGGAGAGGTTGGGTGCTGTTTTTCTTTGTTTTTTAGGGGTAGATTGGGTGCTGGTTGGGCCGTGTTGGTAGCTGATTTGGGCATACAAAAACAAATATATATTAAAGCGTATACATATATTAATTAAACATGGGGCATACAAAAAAATATTTTTTATACTTATTAGATATATTCAAAGTATCACACAAAAAACACAATTTTGAGAGAAGAAACCAAATATACTTGGTTTGTGTTGGATTGCTTGCATGCTTTTATCTTTCGTCGGACAATTTTCCTTAGCCTATATAAATAAATTAAAATGATTCAAGAAATTTCAGATGACTGCTTATTTATATATGAACATTATAGTTGGTTGTTTTCTCCGAGATAAATGCAACGTCTTTTTTAATAATATGAAAAACGGGTCTTCGATTTTACAAAATAAAATAGTTGTGTTAGTTTCACTTTTATTTTTATTGTATATATTATATATGTTTCTTTCATCAGAGATAAAAAGTGATGGGTTTCGACATACACACTGATGTAACGATGACTGACCTGACTGAAACACTACGAGAAGAGGTGCATATAGCTAATCTTTGTATGTATAATACAAAAGGTGTATTCTTTATGTATTTTTTCTAGAATATAGGAGACATAGATATGGAATTTGGAGATGCACAAAAGGAATCCATCGACAAGGGTTCCGAAGCGACGTCACTAAAAGGGGGCTTCATCGAATTTTTTATAACATAATGATGTGGAAGCGGTGATATCTCATAAAAATCAAAAAAGAATGCCAATTTAAATGTTACCGCGCAAGGTATTCTTTTTCAATGTTGTTATCGATCTTTCCTTCGTCATATTGCCTAATTCACTCGTTTTTGTATCATGCCGACAGACTATGTTTGTACACATTGTTAATTTTCTATTTTGTGATCACTTTACATTACAAGTGAAGTGAACTTCAATTATTATGCACTTGTGACCATGTTACATTGTCTCTACATATGGTCTCTACCTGTGAAATTTAGCATGCATTATCTTTACATAACTTTAGAAAAATATTTCGGAAGCCCGTGGCAACGCACGGGCATTCTACTAGTACAAGAAAGGAAAAAAACATGCAATTTTGTGCTTAGAAAAAGTAGAGAATCTGGGTACGCGTTGGGAACGTGGGCTGTGGCGACACATCTATGTCTTGCATGGGCGACTGCCGCGGTCCGCCTCTACAGCGGCGGCGACATCGCCGTTGCTTCTCCGAACCCCCTCCGTCTGCATGGCAGTAGGGCCGTCGTAATTATCTCTGGCCTATTTGCTTCGTCGGATCGATTGTTTTCTCTCCGCCCCGTCCATGAGCGTTACTTCATGCCTGGGCATTTGTCGATGTCCTAGCCGGCTCCTTCGGGTGGTCTAGTGCTTTTCCAGTCCGTGGACCATGGGCATGTACAATGGTGCTATCTTAGAAGTGCCACTTAGGATAAATGATGAGGTGGAGGAGAGAGAACTCATAAGAAAAGACTTGTCTTCTCTTATTTAAGATAAGACAAAAGATGATCTCTTAGCACAATTTGTCTCATCATGTTTTAAGGAATTGCTAGTGATTGAAGATAAGGGTAAGATATAACCCATTGTAGACATATTTTTTTATCATATCTAAATTACATGCAAAACTTAAGATAAGATTGTCTTATCTACCATTGTACATGCCCTAAGAGTCTTTGCATTGTTGTGTTGTCCTGTTGGAGTGGTTGCTCTTAGTTGTACGGCAAGTACGTGCATGTGCCATTGATCTGGACCGTCTGGACAAAGAATTGGTTTTGGTTTTGGTTTGTTTCAACAAGGTGTTCGGTCGTCGGGCCTTCTCGGTGCCCTGACAGTTCGATCGCTTCTGGATTTTTCAGAGGCGTTTTGACCCCGATGTGATTTTCCTGTCTGAAACACATTTGGATAATGATAAGGCATAGGGTCTGATGCGGAAACTAAAGTTTGATCATAGACTGGTGGCTCCTAGTATAGATGGAAGAAAGGGTGGACTATTATTAGTCTAGAAGGAGGTGAGGATCTACTCCCGGACTACTACCCTTGAGTTTATTGATGTGTCCATGGAAGAACATGATGGGCGCATGTGGAGGATGACATGAATATATGGCGATCCTAGATGGGATCATAAGGAAAGGACCTAACCAACCTTACGCTCTGTTTGGATGTAGATATTGATGAGCTTGGCATTGAATTGGCTCCAATGGCAGTATCACAAGACATTGTTATTGAACTTCAATGCCAACTTTTTGTTTGGTTATACATGTATTGGGCAGTTGGAATCTGAAGAGAGCAACAAATTATAACTTTTGTTTGGATGGCAAGGTATTGAATTGCGAAGCTCCTATTGTCAGACTCTTCCCCCTCACATCTGGTTTGTGTGTACTCGGCCCTCGATCGGTCTCCACCTCCCTACCACCGACGCTCCTCTACGCGTCCAATCCCTATCAGCCGTCGTGCTCTGTTCCATACCTCGCGCGACCTCTCTCTCCTCCACGAGCAGCACCATCTCTGCCTCAATCTCGATCCAGAAGCAGAGAGGGAGGTTGCTAGCTAACAGGAGCAGCTCACACCTCAATAGGACCTACAGGCTTTCGACCTACACATTGGCCTTCTCCGGTGGCTGCCCTTACTCTCCGACCACCTCCACCCCCTCCCCCCCCCGCACCCTCCTGCTCTAAACGGCTGGCGCCTCCATGACGGCGTCCAGGGCCTCATCCTCAGGGGCGTCTAGCTCAGCGGCGCCCACGGCGACGGATTTGGTTGAGTCGGACGCGGCAAGGGAGGCGAGCAGGAGGTGTAGGCGGCGCACGGGGGCCGAAAAGAGGAGTAGGAGAAACGGGGCAGGGCCTAGTGATAGATAGAATATTTTTGGTATTTTTGATATAAAGATGCAAAGTAAAAAGTAAAGGCAAAGTAAATAGCAAAACAATATAAAAGTGATGGAGATTGATATGATGAGAATAGACCCGGGGGCCATAGGTTTCACTAGTGGCTTCTCTCAAGAGCATAAGTATTCTACGGTGGGTGAACAAATTACTGTTGAGCAATTGATAGAATTGTGCATAATTATGAGAATATCTAGGCATGATCATGTATATAGGCGTCACGTCCGTGACAAGTTGATCGAAACGATTCTGCATCTACTACTATTACTCCACTCATCGACCGCTATCCAGCATGCATCTAGAGTATTAAGTTAAAAACAAAGTAACGCCTTAAGCAAGATGACATGATGTAGAGAGATAAATTCATGCAATATGAAATAAACCCCATCTTGTTATCCTTGATGGCAACGGTACAATACGTGCCTTGCTGCCCCTTCTGTCACTGGGTAAGGACACCGCAAGATCGAACCCAAAGCTAAGCACTTCTCCCATGGCAAGAACTACCAATCTAGTTGGCCAAACCAAACGGATAATTCAAAGAGACTTGCAAAGATAACCAATCATACATAAAAGAATTCAAAGAAGATTCAAATATTATTCATAGATAGACTTGATCATAAACCCACAATTCATTGGTCTCAACAAACACACCGCAAAAAGAAGATTACATCGAATAGATCTCCACAAGAGAGGGGGAGAACTTTGTATTGAGATTCAAAGAGAGAGAAGAAGCCATCTAGCTACTAACTATGGACCCGAAGGTCTGAGGTAAACTACTCACACTTCATCGGAGAGGCTATGATGATGTAGAAGCCCTCCGTGATGACGGCCCTCTTCCGGCGGAGCTCCGGAACAGGCCCCAAGATGGGATCTCGTGGATACAGAAAGTTGCGACGGTGGAATTAGGTTTTTGGCTCATGTTCTGATCGTTTGGGGGTACGTGTGTATATATAGGAGGAAGGAGTACGTCGGTGGAGCATCGAGGGGCCCACGAGGCAGGGGGGCGCGCCCTAGGGGGGGCGCCCCCCACCCTCTTGAGCACCTCTTTGCTTCCTTGCAGTAGGGTCCAAGTCTCCTGGATCACGTTCGGTGAGAAAATCATGTTCCTGAAGATTTTATTCCGTTTGGACTCCGTTTGATATTCCGTTTATCTGAAACAGGCAAAAAAACAACAATTCTGGGCTGGGCCTCCGGTTAATAGGTTAGTCCCAAAAATAATATAAAAGTGGAAAATAAAGCCCAATATAGTCCAAAACAGTAGATAATATAGCATGGTGCAATCAAAAATTATAGATACGTTGGAGACGTATCAGGCATCCCCAAGCTTAATTCCTGCTCGTCCTCGAGTAGGTAAATGATAAAAAGAGAATTTTTGATGCGGAGTGCTACCTGGCATAATTTCAATGTAAATCTTCTTAATTGTGGTATGAATATTCATATTAGAAAGATTCAAGACAAAAGTTTATATTGACATAGAAAATAATAATACTTCAAGCATACTAACAAAGCAATTATGTCTTCTCAAAATAACATGGCCAAAGAAAGTTATCCCTACAAAATCATATAGTCTGGCTATGCTCCATCTTCCCCACACAAAGTATTTAAATCATGCACAACCCCGATGACAAGCCAAGCAATTGTTTCATACTCTAACTTTTTCAAAACTTTTTCAATCTTCACGCAATACATGAGCGCGAGCCATGGATATAGCACTATAGGTGGAATAGAATGGTGGTTGTGGAGAAGACAAAAAGGGAGAAGATAGTCTCACATCAACTAGGCGTATCAACGGGCTATGGAGATGCCCATCAATAGATATCAATGTGAGTGAGTAGGGATTGCCATGCAACGGATGCACTAGAGCTATAAGTATATGAAAGCTCAAAAAGAAACTAAGTGGGTCAACTTGCTTGCTCATGAAGACCTAGGGCAATTTGAGGAAGCCCATCATTGGAATATACAAGCCAAGTTCTTATAATTAAAGATTCCCACTAGTATATGAAAGTGATAACATGAGATTTTCTCTACTATGAAGATCATGGTGCTACTTTGAAGCACAAGTGTGGTAAAAGGATAGTAACATTGTCCCTTCTCTCTTTTTCTCTCATTTTTTATATGTTTTTATTTTTATATGGCCTTTCTATTTTTTATGGCCTTTCTCTCTTTTTTTATTTGGGCTTCTTTGGCCTCTCTTTTTTTTCGTCCGGAGTCTCATCCCGACTTATGGGGGAATCATAGTCTCCATCATTCTTTCCTCACTGGGACAATGCTCTAATAATGATGATCATCACACTTTTATTTTTCTTATAACTCAACAATTACAACTCGATACTTAGAACAAAATATGACTCTATGTGAATGCATCCGGCGGTGTACCGGGATATGCAATATGACAATGATGAATGTGTCATGAACGGAACAATGGAAAGTTGCATGGCAATATATCTCGGAAGGGCTATGGAAATGCCATAATAGGTAGGTATGGTGGCTGTTTTGAGGAAGGTATATGGTAGGTGTATGATACCGGCGAAAGTTGCGCGGTATTAGAGAGGCTAGCAAGGGTGGAAGGGTGAGAGTGCGTATAATCCATGGACTCAACATTAGTCATAAAGAACTCATATAATTATTGCAAAAATTTAGAAGTTATCAAAGCAAAGTATTACGCGCATGCTCCTAGGGGGATAGATTGGTAGGAAAAGACCATCGCTCGTCCCCGACCGCCACTCATAAGGAAGACAATCAATAAATAAATCATGCTCCGACTTCATCACATAACGGTTCACCATACATGCATGCTACGGGAATCACAAACTTTAACACAAGTATTCTTTAAATTCACAACTACTCAACTAGCATGACTTTAATATTATCACCTCCATATCTCAAAACAATTATCATGCTTCAATCTTTTCTTAGTATTCAACACACTCAAAAGAAAGTTTCACAAATCTTGAATACCAAGCATATTATTATTAGGCAAATTACCATGCTATTAAGAGACTCTCAAATTAATTTAAGTGAAGCATGAGAGATCAATAGTTTCTTTAAAACATATCCACCACCGTGCTCTAAAAGGTCTAAGTGAAGCACATAGAGAAAAATTGTAACGCTCAAAAGATATAAGTGAAGCACATAGAGCAAAACTATGATGCTCAAAAGATATAAGTGAAGCACATAGAGCAGAATTATCTAGCTCAAAAGATATAAGTGAAGCACATAGAGCAAAATTATCTAGCTCAAAAGATATAAGTGAAGCACATAGAGTATTCTATCAAATTTTAATTCATGTATGGCTCTCTCAAAAGGTGTGTACAGCAATGATGATTGTGGTATACTAGCAAACAAAGACACAAATAATACAAGACGCTCCAAGCAAAACACATATCATGTTGGTGAATAAAAATATAGCTCCAAGTAAATTACCGATGGAAGTGGACGAAAGAGGGGATGCCTTCCGGGGGCATCCCCAAGCTTTGACTTTTTGGTGTCCTTGGATTATCTTGGGGGTGCCATGGGCATCCCCAAGCTTAGGCTCTTACCACTCCTTGTTACATGATCCATCAAAAGAATTCACCCAAAACTTGAAAACTTCACAACACAAAACTCAAAATAGAAAACTCGTGAGCTCTGTTAAGGAAAGAAAACAAAATACCACTTCAAGGTACTGTAATGAACTCATTCTTTATTTATATTGGTGTTAAACCTACTGTATTCCAACTTCTCTATGGATTATAAACTATTTTACTAGCCATAGATTCATCAAAATAAGCAAACAACACACGAAAAACAGAATCTATCAAAAGCAGAACAGTCTGTAGTAATCTGTAGCTAGCGCAAGATCTGGAACCCCAAAAATTCTAAAATAAATTGCTGGACGTGAGTCATTTATCTATTAATCATATGCAAAAAGAATTAACTAAATAGAACTCTTCAAATAAAAATGACAGCAGTTCTCGTGAGCACTAAAGTTTCTGTTTTTTACAGCAAGTTCAATCAAAACTTTCCCCAAGTCTTCCCAACGGTTCTACTTGGCACAAACACTAATTAAACACAAAAAGCACAACCAAAACAGAGGCTAAATAATTTATTTATTACTAAACAGGAGCAAAAATTAAGGAATAAAAATAAAATTGGGTTGCCTCCCAACAAGCGCTATCGTTTAACGCCCCTAGCTAGGCATAACAAGCAAGAATAGATCTAGGTATTGCCATCTTTGGTAGGCAATCCATAAGTGGCTCTCATGATAGTTTCATATGGTAATTTTATTTTCTTTCTTGGAAAGTGTTTCATGCCCTTTTTTAATGGAAATTGAAATCTAATATTCTGTTCCTTCATATCAATAATCGCACCAACCGTTCTAAGGAAAGGTCTACCAAGAATAATAGGGCAAGAAGGATTGCAATCTATATCAAGAACAATGAAATCTACGGGCACATAATTCCTATTTACAACAATAAGAACATCATTAATTCTTCCCATAGGTTTCTTAATAGTGGAATCCGCAAGATGCAAGTTTAGAGAGCAATCATCAAAATTACGGAAATCTAGTAAATCACACAAAGTCTTGGGAATAGTAGAGACACTAGCACCCAAATCACACAAAGCATAAAACTCATGATCTTTAATTTTAATTTTAATAGTTGGTTCCCACTCATCATAGAGTTTTCTAGGGATAGAAACTTTCAACTCAAGTTTTTCTTCATAAGATTGCATCAAGGCATCAACAATATGTTCGGTAAAGGCTTTATTTCGACTATAAGCATGTGGAGAATTTAGCACGGATTGCAACAAGGAAATACAATCAATCAAAGAGCAATTTTCATAATTAAATTCCTTGGAATCCAATATAGTGGGTTTAGCAACATCTAGATTTTTATTTCTTTCTATCCCACTTTCATCAATTTCATCATTAAGATCTAAACACTCCGAATTTGTAAAACGCCTTTTAGGTAAAGGAAGATCATATTCAGTTTCATCAAGATTCATATTGCAAAATAAAGATTTAATTGGAGACACATCAATAACTTTTAGATCTTCATCTTGATTTTCATAGGAATTGGAAGAACACGCTTTAATAAAGGCATCTTTGGAAGCACGCATCCTAGCGGTTCTTTCCTTACACTCATCAATTGAAATTCTCATGGCTTTTAGAGACTCATTAATATCATGCTTAGGTGGAATAGATCTAAGTTTCAAAGCATCAACATCAAGAGCAATTCTATCAACGTTCCTAGCCAAATCATCAATCTTGAGCATTTTTTCTTCAATCATAGCATTAAAATTATTTTGCGAAGAAATAACTTCTTTAATATTAGATTCGAAATCAGAGGGCATCTTATTATAATTTCCATAAGAGTTGTTGTAGGAATTCCCATAATTATTAGAAGGATTACTAGGATATGGCCTAGGATTAAAATTCCCTCTATAAGCGTTGTTACCAAAATTATTCCTACCGACAAAATTCACATCCATGGATTCATTATTATTATCAATCAAAGTATACAAAGGCATATCATTAGGATCAGAAGAAACACTCTTAGTAGCAAATAATTTCATAAGTTCATCCATCTTCCCACTCAACACGTTAATTTCTTCTATCACATGCACTTTTTTATTAGAAGTTCTTTCAGTGTGCCATTGAGAATAATTAACCATAATATTATCTAGGAGTTTAGTAGCATCTCCTAAAGTGGTTTCCATAAAAGTGCCTCCCGCGGCCGAATCTAAAAGATTTCTAGAAGCAAAATTCAATCCGGCATAAATTTTTTGTATAATCATCCACAAATTCAAACCATGAGTAGGGCAATTACGTATCATTAATTTCATTCTCTCCCAAGCTTGTGCAACATTTTCATGATCAAGTTGTTTAAAGTTCATTATATCGTTTCTAAGAGAGATGATCTTAGCGGGAGGAAAATACTTATAGTAGAGATAAAAGCATCTTTGCATTTGTTCCATGAATCAATACTATTCTTAGGCAAAGACGAAAACCAAGTTTTAGCACGATCTCTAAGCGAAAAAGGAAATAGCTTCAATTTGGTGACATCATTATTGACGTATTTTTTCTTTTGCATATCACATAAATAAACGAAGCTATTCAGATGAGTAGC